>NW_026597001.1:0-17440 GCF_029784155.1 Uranotaenia lowii
GAATCTTGCAAAATTTTAAACTCGAAAATTTTTCGGCAAAAAATCATTTTTTTCGATTTTTTCCGCTCGGGGGGCGCGCGAAAAACCTTGAATTTTTTGAATCTTGCAAAATTTTATAGTCGTAAATTTTTCGGCAAAAAATCATTTTTTTCGATTTTTTCCGCTCGGGGGGCGCGCGAAAAACCTTGAATTTTTTGAATCTTGCAAAATTTTAAACTCGAAAATTTTTCGGCAAAAAATCATTTTTTTCGATTTTTTCCGCTCGGGGGGCGCGCGAAAAACCTTGAATTTTTTGAATCTTGCAAAATTTTAAAGTCGAAAATTTTTCGGCAAAAAATCATTTTTTTCGATTTTTTCCGCTCGGGGGGCGCGCGAAAAACCTTGAATTTTTCGAATCTTGCAAAATTTTAAACTCGAAAATTTTTCGGCAAAAAATCATTTTTTTCGAATTTTTCCGCTCGGGGGGCGCGCGAAAAACCTTGAATTTTTTAAATCTTGCAAAATTTTAAAGTCGTAAATTTTTCGGCAAAAAATCATTTTTTTCGATTTTTTCCGCTCGGAGGGCGCGCGAAAAACCTTGAATTTTTTGAATCTTGCAAAATTTTAAACTCGAAAATTTTTCGGCAAAAAATCATTTTTTTCGATTTTTTCCGCTCGGGGGGCGCGCGAAAAACCTTGAATTTTTTGAATCTTGCAAAATTTTAAAGTCGTAAATTTTTCGGCAAAAAATCATTTTTTTCGAATTTTTCCGCTCGGGGGGCGCGCGAAAAACCTTGAATTTTTTAAATCTTGCAAAATTTTAAAGTCGTAAATTTTTCGGCAAAAAATCATTTTTTTCGATTTTTTCCGCTCGGGGGGCGCGCGAAAAACCTTGAATTTTTTGAATCTTGCAAAATTTTAAACTCGAAAATTTTTCGGCAAAAAATCATTTTTTTCGATTTTTTCCGCTCGGGGGGCGCGCGAAAAACCTTGAATTTTTTGAATCTTGCAAAATTTTAAACTCGAAAATTTTTCGGCAAAAAATCATTTTTTTCGATTTTTTCCGCTCGGGGGGCGCGCGAAAAACCTTGAATTTTTTGAATCTTGCAAAATTTTAAACTCGAAAATTTTTCGGCAAAAAATCATTTTTTTTCGATTTTTTCCGCTCGGGGGGCGCGCGAAAAACCTTGAATTTTTTGAATCTTGCAAAATTTTAAAGTCGTAAATTTTTCGGCAAAAAATCATTTTTTTCGATTTTTTCCGCTCGGGGGGCGCGCGAAAAACCTTGATTTTTTTGAATCTTGCAAAATTTTAAACTCGAAAATTTTTCGGCAAAAAATCATTTTTTTCGATTTTTTCCGCTCGGGGGGCGCGCGAAAAACCTTGAATTTTTTTAATCTTGCAAAATTTTAAAGTCGTAAATTTTTCGGCAAAAAATCATTTTTTTCGATTTTTTCCGCTCGTGGGGCGCGCGAAAAACCTTGAATTTTTTGAATCTTGCAAAATTTTAAACTCGAAAATTTGTCGGCAAAAAATCATTTTTTTCGATTTTTTCCGCTCGGGGGGCGCGCGAAAAACCTTGAATTTTTTAAATCTTGCAAAATTTTAAACTCGAAAATTTTTCGGCAAAAAATCATTTTTTTCGATTTTTTCAGCTCGGGGGGCGCGCGAAAAACCTTGAATTTTTTAAATCTTGCAAAATTTAAAGTCGAAAATTTTTCGGCAAAAAATCATTTTTTTCGATTTTTTCCGCTCGGGGGGCGCGCGAAAAACCTTGATTTTTTTAAATCTTGCAAAATTTTAAAGTCGAAAATTTTTCGGCAAAAAATCATTTTTTTCGATTTTTTCCGCTCGGGGGGCGCGCGAAAAACCTTGAATTTTTTGAATCTTGCAAAATTTTATAGTCGTAAATTTTTCGGCAAAAAATCATTTTTTTCGATTTTTTCCGCTCGGGGGGCGCGCGAAAAACCTTGAATTTTTTGAATCTTGCAAAATTTTAAACTCGAAAATTTTTCGGCAAAAAATCATTTTTTTCGATTTTTTCCGCTCGGGGGGCGCGCGAAAAACCTTGAATTTTTTGAATCTTGCAAAATTTTAAAGTCGAAAATTTTTCGGCAAAAAATCATTTTTTTCGATTTTTTCCGCTCGGGGGGCGCGCGAAAAACCTTGAATTTTTCGAATCTTGCAAAATTTTAAACTCGAAAATTTTTCGGCAAAAAATCATTTTTTTCGAATTTTTCCGCTCGGGGGGCGCGCGAAAAACCTTGAATTTTTTAAATCTTGCAAAATTTTAAAGTCGTAAATTTTTCGGCAAAAAATCATTTTTTTCGATTTTTTCCGCTCGGAGGGCGCGCGAAAAACCTTGAATTTTTTGAATCTTGCAAAATTTTAAACTCGAAAATTTTTCGGCAAAAAATCATTTTTTTCGATTTTTTCCGCTCGGGGGGCGCGCGAAAAACCTTGAATTTTTTGAATCTTGCAAAATTTTAAAGTCGTAAATTTTTCGGCAAAAAATCATTTTTTTCGAATTTTTCCGCTCGGGGGGCGCGCGAAAAACCTTGAATTTTTTAAATCTTGCAAAATTTTAAAGTCGTAAATTTTTCGGCAAAAAATCATTTTTTTCGATTTTTTCCGCTCGGGGGGCGCGCGAAAAACCTTAAATTTTTTGAATCTTGCAAAATTTTAAACTCGAAAATTTTTCGGCAAAAAATCATTTTTTTCGATTTTTTCCGCTCGGGGGGCGCGCGAAAAACCTTGAATTTTTTGAATCTTGCAAAATTTTAAACTCGAAAATTTTTCGGCAAAAAATCATTTTTTTCGATTTTTTCCGCTCGGGGGGCGCGCGAAAAACCTTGAATTTTTTGAATCTTGCAAAATTTTAAACTCGAAAATTTTTCGGCAAAAAATCATTTTTTTCGATTTTTTCCGCTCGGGGGGCGCGCGAAAAACCTTGAATTTTTTGAATCTTGCAAAATTTTAAAGTCGTAAATTTTTCGGCAAAAAATCATTTTTTTCGATTTTTTCCGCTCGGGGGGCGCGCGAAAAACCTTGATTTTTTTGAATCTTGCAAAATTTTAAACTCGAAAATTTTTCGGCAAAAAATCATTTTTTTCGATTTTTTCCGCTCGGGGGGCGCGCGAAAAACCTTGAATTTTTTTAATCTTGCAAAATTTTAAAGTCGTAAATTTTTCGGCAAAAAATCATTTTTTTCGATTTTTTCCGCTCGTGGGGCGCGCGAAAAACCTTGAATTTTTTGAATCTTGCAAAATTTTAAACTCGAAAATTTGTCGGCAAAAAATCATTTTTTTCGATTTTTTCCGCTCGGGGGGCGCGCGAAAAACCTTGAATTTTTTAAATCTTGCAAAATTTTAAACTCGAAAATTTTTCGGCAAAAAATCATTTTTTTCGATTTTTTCAGCTCGGGGGGCGCGCGAAAAACCTTGAATTTTTTAAATCTTGCAAAATTTAAAGTCGAAAATTTTTCGGCAAAAAATCATTTTTTTCGATTTTTTCCGCTCGGGGGGCGCGCGAAAAACCTTGAATTTTTTAAATCTTGCAAAATTTTAAAGTCGAAAATTTTTCGGCAAAAAATCATTTTTTTCGATTTTTTCCGCTCGGGGGGCGCGCGAAAAACCTTGAATTTTTTGAATCTTGCAAAATTTTAAACTCGAAAATTTTTCGGCAAAAAATCATTTTTTTCGATTTTTTCCGCTCGGGGGGCGCGCGAAAAACCTTGAATTTTTTGAATCTTGCAAAATTTTAAAGTCGAAAATTTTTCGGCAAAAAATCATTTTTTTCGATTTTTTCCGCTCGGGGGGCGCGCGAAAATCCTTGAATTTTTTGAATCTTGCAAAATTTTAAAGTCGAAAATTTTTCGGCAAAAAATCATTTTTTTCGATTTTTTCCGCTCGGGGGGCGCGCGAAAAACCTTGAATTTTTTGAATCTTGCAAAATTTTAAAGTCGTAAAGTTTTCGGCAAAAAATCATTTTTTTAGATTTTTTCCGCTCGGGGGGCGCGCGAAAAACCTTGAATTTTTTGAATCTTGCAAAATTTTAAACTCGAAAATTTTTCGGCAAAAAATCATTTTTTTCGATTTTTTCCGCTCGGGGGGCGCGCGAAACACCTTGAATTTTTTGAATCTTGCAAAATTTTAAAGTCGTAAATTTTTCGGCAAAAAATCATTTTTTTCGATTTTTTCCGCTCGGGGGGCGCGCGAAAAACCTTGAATTTTTTTAATCTTGCAAAATTTTAAACTCGAAAATTTGTCGGCAAAAAATCGTTTTTTTCGATTTTTTCCGCTCGGGGGGCGCGCGAAAAACCTTGAATTTTTTCAATCTTGCAAAATTTTAACCTCGAAAATTTTTCGGCAAAAAATAATTTTTTTCGATTTTTTCCGCTCGGGGGGCGCGCGAAAAACCTTGAATTTTTTGAATCTTCCAAAATTTTAAACTCGAAAATTTTTCGGCAAAAAATCATTTTTTTCGATTTTTTCCGCTCGGGGGGCGCGCGAAAAACCTTGATTTTTTTGAATCTTGCAAAATTTTAAAGTCGAAAATTTGTCGGCAAAAAATCATTTTTTTCGATTTTTTCCGCTCGGGGGGCGCGCGAAAAACCTTGAATTTTTTAAATCTTGCAAAATTTTAAAGTCGTAAATTTTTCGGAAAAAAATCATTTTTTTCGATTTTTTCCGCTCGGGGGGCGCGCGAAAAACCTTGAATTTTTTAAATCTTGCAAAATTTTAAACTCGAAAATTTTTCGGCAAAAAATCATTTTTTTCGATTTTTTCCGCTCGGGGGGCGCGCGAAAAACCTTGAATTTTTTAAATCTTGCAAAATTTTAAAGTCGTAAATTTTCGTCGTAAAAATCATTTTTTTCGATTTTTTCCGCTCGGGGGGCGCGCGAAAAACCTTGATTTTTTTGAATCTTGCAAAATTTTAAAGTCGAAAATTTTTCGGCAAAAAATCATTTTTTTCGATTTTTTCCGCTCGGAGGGCGCGCGAAAAACCTTGAATTTTTTGAATCTTGCAAAATTTTAAAGTCGTAAATTTTTCGGCAAAAAATCATTTTTTTCGATTTTTTCCGCTCGGGGGGCGCGCGAAAAACCTTGAATTTTTTGAATCTTGCAAAATTTTAAAGTCGAAAATTTTTCGGCAAAAATCATTTTTTTCGATTTTTTCCGCTCGGGGGGCGCGCGAAAAACCTTGAATTTTTTGAATCTTGCAAAATTTTAAAGTCGAAAATTTTTCGGCAAAAATCATTTTTTTCGATTTTTTCCGCTCGGGGGGCGCGCGAAAAACCTTGAATTTTTTGAATCTTGCAAAATTTTAAACTCGAAAATTTTTCGGCAAAAAATCATTTTTTTCGATTTTTTCCGCTCGGGGGGCGCGCGAAAAACCTTGAATTTTTTGAATCTTGCAAAATTTTCAAGTCGTAAATTTTTCGGCAAAAAATTCATTTTTTTCGATTTTTTCCGCTCGGGGGGCGCGCGAAAAACCTTGAATTTTTTGAATCTTGCAAAATTTTAAAGTCGAAAATTTTTCGGCAAAAAATCATTTTTTTCGATTTTTTCCGCTCGGGGGGCGCGCGAAAAACCTTGAATTTTTTGAATCTTGCAAAATTTTAAAGTCGAAAATTTTTCGGCAAAAAATCATTTTTTTCGATTTTTTCCGCTCGGGGGGCGCGCGAAAAACCTTGAATTTTTTGAATCTTGCAAAATTTTAAAGTCGTAAATTTTTCGGCAAAAAATCATTTTTTTCGATTTTTTCCGCTCGGGGGGCGCGCGAAAAACCTTGAATTTTTTTAATCTTGCAAAATTTTAAACTCGAAAATTTTTCGGCAAAAAATCATTTTTTTCGATTTTTTCCGCTCGGGGGGCGCGCGAAAAACCTTGAATTTTTTGAATCTTGCAAAATTTTAAAGTCGTAAATTTTTCGGCAAAAAATCATTTTTTTCGATTTTTTCCGCTCGGGGGGCGCGCGAAAAACCTTGAATTTTTTGAATCTTGCAAAATTTTAAACTCGAAAATTTTTCGGCAAAAAATCATTTTTTTCGATTTTTTCCGCTCGGGGGGCGCGCGAAAAACCTTGAATTTTTTGAATCTTGCAAAATTTTAAACTCGAAAATTTTTCGGCAAAAAATCATTTTTTTCGATTTTTTCCGCTCGGGGGGCGCGCGAAAAACCTTGAATTTTTTGAATCTTGCAAAATTTTAAAGTCGTAAATTTTTCGGCAAAAAATCATTTTTTTCGATTTTTTCCGCTCGGGGGGCGCGCGAAAAACCTTGAATTTTTTGAATCTTGCAAAATTTTAAAGTCGTAAATTTTTCGGCAAAAAATCATTTTTTTCGATTTTTTCCGCTCGGGGGGCGCGCGAAAAACCTTGAATTTTTTAAATCTTGCAAAATTTTAAAGTCGTAAATTTTCGTCGTAAAAATCATTTTTTTCGATTTTTTCCGCTCGGGGGGCGCGCGAAAAACCTTGAATTTTTTGAATCTTGCAAAATTTTAAACTCGAAAATTTTTCGGCAAAAAATCATTTTTTTCGATTTTTTCCGCTCGGGGGGCGCGCGAAAAACCTTGAATTTTTTGAATCTTGCAAAATTTTAAACTCGAGAATTTTTCGGCAAAAAATCATTTTTTTCGATTTTTTCCGCTCGGGGGGCGCGCGAAAAACCTTGAATTTTTTGAATCTTGCAAAATTTTAAACTCGAAAATTTTTCGGCAAAAAATCATTTTTTTTCGAATTTTTCCGCTCGGGGGGCGCGCGAAAAACCTTGAATTTTTTAAATCTTGCAAAATTTTAAAGTCGTAAATTTTTCGGCAAAAAATCATTTTTTTCGATTTTTTCCGCTCGGAGGGCGCGCGAAAAACCTTGAATTTTTTGAATCTTGCAAAATTTTAAACTCGAAAATTTTTCGGCAAAAAATCATTTTTTTCGATTTTTTCCGCTCGGGGGGCGCGCGAAAAACCTTGAATTTTTTGAATCTTGCAAAATTTTAAACTCGAAAATTTTTCGGCAAAAAATCATTTTTTTCGATTTTTTCCGCTCGGGGGGCGCGCGAAAAACCTTGAATTTTTTAAATCTTGCAAAATTTTAAACTCGAAAATTTTTCGGCAAAAAATCATTTTTTTCGATTTTTTCCGCTCGGGGGGCGCGCGAAAAACCTTGAATTTTTTAAATCTTGCAAAATTTTAAAGTCGTAAATTTTCGTCGTAAAAATCATTTTTTTCGATTTTTTCCGCTCGGGGGGCGCGCGAAAAACCTTGAATTTTTTGAATCTTGCAAAATTTTAAAGTCGAAAATTTTTCGGCAAAAAATCATTTTTTTCGATTTTTTCCGCTCGGAGGGCGCGCGAAAAACCTTGAATTTTTTTAATCTTGCAAAATTTTAAAGTCGTAAATTTTTCGGCAAAAAAATCTTTTTTTCGATTTTTTCCGCTCGGGGGGCGCGCGAAAAACCTTGAATTTTTTGAATCTTGCAAAATTTTAAAGTCGAAAATTTTTCGGCAAAAAATCATTTTTTTCGATTTTTTCCGCTCGGGGGGCGCGCGAAAAACCTTGAATTTTTTGAATCTTGCAAAATTTTAAACTCGAAAATTTTTCGGCAAAAAATCATTTTTTTCGATTTTTTCCGCTCGGGGGGCGCGCGAAAAACCTTGAATTTTTTGAATCTTGCAAAATTTTAAAGTCGAAAATTTTTCGGCAAAAAATCATTTTTTTCGATTTTTTCCGCTCGGGGGGCGCGCGAAAAACCTTGAATTTTTTTAATCTTGCAAAATTTTAAACTCGAAAATTTTTCGGCAAAAAATCATTTTTTTCGATTTTTTCCGCTCGGGGGGCGCGCGAAAAACCTTGAATTTTTTTAATCTTGCAAAATTTTAAACTCGAAAATTTTTCGGCAAAAAATCATTTTTTTCGATTTTTTCCGCTCGGGGGGCGCGCGAAAAACCTTGAATTTTTTGAATCTTGCAAAATTTTAAAGTCGAAAATTTTTCGGCAAAAAATCATTTTTTTCGATTTTTTCCGCTCGGGGGGCGCGCGAAAAACCTTGAATTTTTTGAATCTTGCAAAATTTTAAACTCGAAAATTTTTCGGCAAAAAATCATTTTTTTCGATTTTTTCCGCTCGGGGGGCGCGCGAAAAACCTTGAATTTTTTTAATCTTGCAAAATTTTAAAGTCGTAAATTTTTCGGCAAAAAATCATTTTTTTCGATTTTTTCCGCTCGGGAGGCGCGCGAAAAACCTTGAATTTTTTGAATCTTGCAAAATTTTAAACTCGAAAATTTTTCGGCAAAAAATCATTTTTTTCGATTTTTTCCGCTCGGGGGGCGCGCGAAAAACCTTGAATTTTTTGAATCTTGCAAAATTTTAAACTCGAGAATTTTTCGGCAAAAAATCATTTTTTTCGATTTTTTCCGCTCGGGGGGCGCGCGAAAAACCTTGAATTTTTTGAATCTTGCAAAATTTTAAACTCGAAAATTTTTCGGCAAAAAATCATTTTTTTTCGATTTTTTCCGCTCGGGGGGCGCGCGAAAAACCTTGAATTTTTTGAATCTTGCAAAATATTAAACTCGAAAATTTTTCGGCAAAAAATCATTTTTTTCGATTTTTTCCGCTCGGGGGGCGCGCGAAAAACCTTGAATTTTTTTAATCTTGCAAAATTTTAAAGTCGAAAATTTTTCGGCAAAAAATCATTTTTTTCGATTTTTTCCGCTCGGGGGGCGCGCGAAAAACCTTGAATTTTTTGAATCTTGCAAAATTTTAAACTCGAAAATTTTTCGGCAAAAAATCATTTTTTTCGAATTTTTCCGCTCGGGGGGCGCGCGAAAAACCTTGAATTTTTTGAATCTTGCAAAATTTTAAAGTCGAAAATTTTTCGGCAAAAAATCATTTTTTTCGATTTTTTCCGCTCGGGGGGCGCGCGAAAAACCTTGAATTTTTTGAATCTTGCAAAATTTTAAAGTCGTAAATTTTTCGGCAAAAAATCATTTTTTTCGATTTTTTCCGCTCGGGGGGCGCGCGAAAAACCTTGAATTTTTTGAATCTTGCAAAATTTTAAAGTCGTAAATTTTTCGGCAAAAAATCATTTTTTTCGATTTTTTCCGCTCGGGGGGCGCGCGAAAAACCTTGAATTTTTTGAATCTTGCAAAATTTTAAAGTCGTAAATTTTTCGGCAAAAAATCATTTTTTTCGATTTTTTCCGCTCGGGGGGCGCGCGAAAAACCTTGAATTTTTTAAATCTTGCAAAATTTTAAACTCGAAAATTTTCGTCGTAAAAATAATTTTTTTCGATTTTTTCCGCTCGGGGGGCGCGCGAAAAACCTTGAATTTTTTGAATCTTGCAAAATTTTAAAGTCGAAAATTTTTCGGCAAAAAATCATTTTTTTCGATTTTTTCCGCTCGGGGGGCGCGCGAAAAACCTTGAATTTTTTGAATCTTGCAAAATTTTAAAGTCGTAAATTTTTCGGCAAAAAATCATTGTTTTCGTTTTTTTTCCGCTCGGGGGGCGCGCGAAAAACCTTGAATTTTTTGAATCTTGCAAAATTTTAAACTCGAAAATTTTTCGGCAAAAAATCATTTTTTTCGATTTTTTCCGCTCGGGGGGCGCGCGAAAAACCTTGAATTTTTTGAATCTTGCAAAATTTTAAAGTCGTAAATTTTTCGGCAAAAAATCATTTTTTTCGATTTTTTCCGCTCGGGGGGCGCGCGAAAAACCTTGAATTTTTTGAATCTTGCAAAATTTTAAACTCGAAAATTTTTCGGCAAAAAATCATTTTTTTCTATTTTTTCCGCTCGGGGGGCGCGCGAAAAACCTTGAATTTTTTGAATCTTGCAAAATTTTAAACTCGAAAATTTTTCGGCAAAAAATCATTTTTTTCGATTTTTTCCGCTCGGGGGGCGCGCGAAAAACCTTGAATTTTTTGAATCTTGCAAAATTTTAAAGTCGAAAATTTTTCGGCAAAAAATCTTTTTTTTCGATTTTTTCCGCTCGGGGGGCGCGCGAAAAACCTGGAATTTTTTGAATCTAGCAAAATTTTAAACTCGAAAATTTTTCGGCAAAAAATCATTTTTTTCGATTTTTTCCGCTCGGGGGGCGCGCGAAAAACCTTGAATTTTTTGAATCTTGCAAAATTTTAAAGTCGAAAATTTTTCGGCAAAAAATCATTTTTTTCGATTTTTTCCGCTCGGGGGGCGCGCGAAAAACCTTGAATTTTTTGAATCTTGCAAAATTTTAAAGTCGAAAATTTTTCGGCAAAAAATCATTTTTTTCGATTTTTTCCGCTCGGGGGGCGCGCGAAAAACCTTGAATTTTTTGAATCTTGCAAAATTTTAAAGTCGTAAATTTTTCGGCAAAAAATCATTTTTTTCGATTTTTTCCGCTCGGGGGGCGCGCGAAAAACCTTGAATTTTTTGAATCTTGCAAAATTTTAAAGTCGTAAATTTTTCGGCAAAAAATCATTTTTTTCGATTTTTTCCGCTCGGGGGGCGCGCGAAAAACCTTGAATTTTTTGAATCTTGCAAAATTTTAAAGTCGAAAATTTTTCGGCAAAAAATCATTTTTTTCGATTTTTTCCGCTCGGGGGGCGCGCGAAAAACCTTGAATTTTTTGAATCTTGCAAAATTTTAAAGTCGTAAATTTTTCGGCAAAAAATCATTTTTTTCGATTTTTTCCGCTCGGGGGGCGCGCGAAAAACCTTGAATTTTTTAAATCTTGCAAAATTTTAAAGTCGTAAATTTTCGTCGTAAAAATCATTTTTTTCGATTTTTTCCGCTCGGGGGGCGCGCGAAAAACCTTGAATTTTTTGAATCTTGCAAAATTTTAAACTCGAAAATTTTTCGGCAAAAAATCATTTTTTTCGATTTTTTCCGCTCGGGGGGCGCGCGAAAAACCTTGAATTTTTTGAATCTTGCAAAATTTTAAACTCGAAAATTTTTCGGCAAAAAATCATTTTTTTCGATTTTTTCCGCTCGGGGGGCGCGCGAAAAACCTTGAATTTTTTGAATCTTGCAAAATTTTAAAGTCGTAAATTTTTCGGCAAAAAATCATTTTTTTCGATTTTTTCCGCTCGGGGGGCGCGCGAAAAACCTTGAATTTTTTGAATCTTGCAAAATTTTAAACTCGAAAATTTTTCGGCAAAAAATCATTTTTTTCGATTTTTTCCGCTCGGGGGGCGCGCGAAAAACCTTGAATTTTTTGAATCTTGCAAAATTTTAAAGTCGAAAATTTTTCGGCAAAAAATCATTTTTTTCGATTTTTTCCGCTCGGGGGGCGCGCGAAAAACCTTGAATTTTTTGAATCTTGCAAAATTTTAAAGTCGTAAATTTTTCGGCAAAAAATCATTTTTTTCGATTTTTTCCGCTCGGGGGGCGCGCGAAAAACCTTGAATTTTTTGAATCTTGCAAAATTTTAAAGTCGAAAATTTTTCGGCAAAAAATCATTTTTTTCGATTTTTTCCGCTCGGGGGGCGCGCGAAAAACCTTGAATTTTTTGAATCTTGCAAAATTTTAAAGTCGAAAATTTTTCGGCAAAAAATCATTTTTTTCGATTTTTTCCGCTCGGGGGGCGCGCGAAAAACCTTGAATTTTTTGAATCTTGCAAAATTTTAAAGTCGTAAATTTTTCGGCAAAAAATCATTTTTTTCGATTTTTTCCGCTCGGGGGCGCGCGAAAAACCTTGAATTTTTTGAATCTTGCAAAATTTTAAAGTCGAAAATTTTTCGGCAAAAAATCATTTTTTTCGATTTTTTCCGCTCGGGGGGCGCGCGAAAAACCTTGAATTTTTTGAATCTTGCAAAATTTTAAAGTCGTAAATTTTTCGGCAAAAAATCATTTTTTTCGATTTTTTCCGCTCGGGGGGCGCGCGAAAAACCTTGAATTTTTTGAATCTTGCAAAATTTTAAAGTCGAAAATTTTTCGGCAAAAAATCATTTTTTTCGATTTTTTCCGCTCGGGGGGGCGCGCGAAAAACCTTGAATTTTTTGAATCTTGCAAAATTTTAAAGTCGTAAATTTTTCGGCAAAAAATCATTTTTTTCGATTTTTTCCGCTCGGGGGGCGCGCGAAAAACCTTGAATTTTTTGAATCTTGCAAAATTTTAAAGTCGTAAATTTTTCGGCAAAAAATCATTTTTTTCGATTTTTTCCGCTCGGGAGGCGCGCGAAAAACCTTGAATTTTTTGAATCTTGCAAAATTTTAAACTCGAAAATTTTTCGGCAAAAAATCATTTTTTTCGATTTTTTCCGCTCGGGGGGCGCGCGAAAAACCTTGAATTTTTTGAATCTTGCAAAATTTTAAAGTCGAAAATTTTTCGGCAAAAAATCATTTTTTTCGATTTTTTCCGCTCGGGGGGCGCGCGAAAAACCTTGAATTTTTTGAATCTTGCAAAATTTTAAAGTCGTAAATTTTTCGGCAAAAAATCATTTTTTTCGATTTTTTCCGCTCGGGGGGCGCGCGAAAAACCTTGAATTTTTTGAATCTTGCAAAATTTTAAAGTCGAAAATTTTTCGGCAAAAAATCATTTTTTTCGATTTTTTCCGCTCGGGGGGCGCGCGAAAAACCTTGAATTTTTTGAATCTTGCAAAATTTTAAAGTCGAAAATTTTTCGGCAAAAAATCATTTTTTTCGATTTTTTCCGCTCGGGGGGCGCGCGAAAAACCTTGAATTTTTTGAATCTTGCAAAATTTTAAAGTCGTAAATTTTTCGGCAAAAAATCATTTTTTTCGATTTTTTCCGCTCGGGGGCGCGCGAAAAACCTTGAATTTTTTGAATCTTGCAAAATTTTAAAGTCGAAAATTTTTCGGCAAAAAATCATTTTTTTCGATTTTTTCCGCTCGGGGGGCGCGCGAAAAACCTTGAATTTTTTGAATCTTGCAAAATTTTAAAGTCGTAAATTTTTCGGCAAAAAATCATTTTTTTCGATTTTTTCCGCTCGGGGGGCGCGCGAAAAACCTTGAATTTTTTGAATCTTGCAAAATTTTAAAGTCGAAAATTTTTCGGCAAAAAATCATTTTTTTCGATTTTTTCCGCTCGGGGGGGCGCGCGAAAAACCTTGAATTTTTTGAATCTTGCAAAATTTTAAAGTCGTAAATTTTTCGGCAAAAAATCATTTTTTTCGATTTTTTCCGCTCGGGGGGCGCGCGAAAAACCTTGAATTTTTTGAATCTTGCAAAATTTTAAAGTCGAAAATTTTTCGGCAAAAAATCATTTTTTTCGATTTTTTCCGCTCGGGGGGCGCGCGAAAAACCTTGAATTTTTTGAATCTTGCAAAATTTTAAAGTCGTAAATTTTTCGGCAAAAAATCATTGTTTTCGTTTTTTTTCCGCTCGGGGGGGCGCGCGAAAAACCTTGAATTTTTTGAATCTTGCAAAATTTTAAACTCGAAAATTTTTCGGCAAAAAATCATTTTTTTCGATTTTTTCCGCTCGGGGGGCGCGCGAAAAACCTTGAATTTTTTGAATCTTGCAAAATTTTAAAGTCGTAAATTTTTCGGCAAAAAATCATTTTTTTCGATTTTTTCCGCTCGGGGGGCGCGCGAAAAACCTTGAATTTTTTGAATCTTGCAAAATTTTAAACTCGAAAATTTTTCGGCAAAAAATCATTTTTTTCTATTTTTTCCGCTCGGGGGGCGCGCGAAAAACCTTGAATTTTTTGAATCTTGCAAAATTTTAAACTCGAAAATTTTTCGGCAAAAAATCATTTTTTTCGATTTTTTCCGCTCGGGGGGCGCGCGAAAAACCTTGAATTTTTTGAATCTTGCAAAATTTTGAAGTCGAAAATTTTTCGGCAAAAAATCTTTTTTTTCAATTTTTTCCGCTCGGGGGGCGCGCGAAAAACCTGGAATTTTTTGAATCTAGCAAAATTTTAAACTCGAAAATTTTTCGGCAAAAAATCATTTTTTTCGATTTTTTCCGCTCGGGGGGCGCGCGAAAAACCTTGAATTTTTTGAATCTTGCAAAATTTTAAAGTCGAAAATTTTTCGGCAAAAAATCATTTTTTTCGATTTTTTCCGCTCGGGGGGCGCGCGAAAAACCTTGAATTTTTTGAATCTTGCAAAATTTTAAAGTCGAAAATTTTTCGGCAAAAAATCATTTTTTTCGATTTTTTCCGCTCGGGGGGCGCGCGAAAAACCTTGAATTTTTTGAATCTTGCAAAATTTTAAAGTCGTAAATTTTTCGGCAAAAAATCATTTTTTTCGATTTTTTCCGCTCGGGGGGCGCGCGAAAAACCTTGAATTTTTTGAATCTTGCAAAATTTTAAAGTCGAAAATTTTTCGGCAAAAAATCATTTTTTTCGATTTTTTCCGCTCGGGGGGCGCGCGAAAAACCTTGAATTTTTTGAATCTTGCAAAATTTTAAAGTCGAAAATTTTTCGGCAAAAAATCATTTTTTTCGATTTTTTCCGCTCGGGGGGCGCGCGAAAAACCTTGAATTTTTTGAATCTTGCAAAATTTTAAAGTCGTAAATTTTTCGGCAAAAAATCATTTTTTTCGATTTTTTCCGCTCGGGGGGCGCGCGAAAAACCTTGAATTTTTTGAATCTTGCAAAATTTTAAAGTCGAAAATTTTTCGGCAAAAAATCATTTTTTTCGATTTTTTCCGCTCGGGGGGGCGCGCGAAAAACCTTGAATTTTTTGAATCTTGCAAAATTTTAAAGTCGTAAATTTTTCGGCAAAAAATCATTTTTTTCGATTTTTTTCCGCTCGGGGGGCGCGCGAAAAACCCTGAATTTTTTGAATCTTGCAAAATTTTAAAGTCGAAAATTTTTCGGCAAAAAATCATTTTTTTCGATTTTTTCCGCTCGGGGGGCGCGCGAAAAACCTTGAATTTTTTGAATCTTGCAAAATTTTAAAGTCGTAAATTTTTCGGCAAAAAATCATTGTTTTCGTTTTTTTTCCGCTCGGGGGGCGCGCGAAAAACCTTGAATTTTTTGAATCTTGCAAAATTTTAAACTCGAAAATTTTTCGGCAAAAAATCATTTTTTTCGATTTTTTCCGCTCGGGGGGCGCGCGAAAAACCTTGAATTTTTTGAATCTTGCAAAATTTTAAAGTCGTAAATTTTTCGGCAAAAAATCATTTTTTTCGATTTTTTCCGCTCGGGGGGCGCGCGAAAAACCTTGAATTTTTTGAATCTTGCAAAATTTTAAACTCGAAAATTTTTCGGCAAAAAATCATTTTTTTCTATTTTTTCCGCTCGGGGGGCGCGCGAAAAACCTTGAATTTTTTGAATCTTGCAAAATTTTAAACTCGAAAATTTTTCGGCAAAAAATCATTTTTTTCGATTTTTTCCGCTCGGGGGGCGCGCGAAAAACCTTGAATTTTTTGAATCTTGCAAAATTTTAAAGTCGAAAATTTTTCGGCAAAAAATCTTTTTTTTCGATTTTTTCCGCTCGGGGGGCGCGCGAAAAACCTGGAATTTTTTGAATCTAGCAAAATTTTAAACTCGAAAATTTTTCGGCAAAAAATCATTTTTTTCGATTTTTTCCGCTCGGGGGGCGCGCGAAAAACCTTGAATTTTTTGAATCTTGCAAAATTTTAAAGTCGAAAATTTTTCGGCAAAAAATCATTTTTTTCGATTTTTTCCGCTCGGGGGGCGCGCGAAAAACCTTGAATTTTTTGAATCTTGCAAAATTTTAAAGTCGAAAATTTTTCGGCAAAAAATCATTTTTTTCGATTTTTTCCGCTCGGGGGGCGCGCGAAAAACCTTGAATTTTTTGAATCTTGCAAAATTTTAAAGTCGTAAATTTTTCGGCAAAAAATCATTTTTTTCGATTTTTTCCGCTCGGGGGGCGCGCGAAAAACCTTGAATTTTTTGAATCTTGCAAAATTTTAAAGTCGAAAATTTTTCGGCAAAAAATCATTTTTTTCGATTTTTTCCGCTCGGGGGGGCGCGCGAAAAACCTTGAATTTTTTGAATCTTGCAAAATTTTAAAGTCGAAAATTTTTCGGCAAAAAATCATTTTTTTCGATTTTTTCCGCTCGGGGGGCGCGCGAAAAACCTTGAATTTTTTGAATCTTGCAAAATTTTAAAGTCGAAAATTTTTCGGCAAAAAATCATTTTTTTCGATTTTTTCCGCTCGGGGGGCGCGCGAAAAACCTTGAATTTTTTGAATCTTGCAAAATTTTAAAGTCGTAAATTTTTCGGCAAAAAATCATTTTTTTCGATTTTTTCCGCTCGGGGGGCGCGCGAAAAACCTTGAATTTTTTGAATCTTGCAAAATTTTAAAGTCGAAAATTTTTCGGCAAAAAATCATTTTTTTCGATTTTTTCCGCTCGGGGGGCGCGCGAAAAACCTTGAATTTTTTGAATCTTGCAAAATTTTAAAGTCGTAAATTTTTCGGCAAAAAATCATTGTTTTCGTTTTTTTTCCGCTCGGGGGGCGCGCGAAAAACCTTGAATTTTTTGAATCTTGCAAAATTTTAAACTCGAAAATTTTTCGGCAAAAAATCATTTTTTTCGATTTTTTCCGCTCGGGGGGCGCGCGAAAAACCTTGAATTTTTTGAATCTTGCAAAATTTTAAAGTCGTAAATTTTTCGGCAAAAAATCATTTTTTTCGATTTTTTCCGCTCGGGGGGCGCGCGAAAAACCTTGAATTTTTTGAATCTTGCAAAATTTTAAACTCGAAAATTTTTCGGCAAAAAATCATTTTTTTCTATTTTTTCCGCTCGGGGGGCGCGCGAAAAACCTTGAATTTTTTGAATCTTGCAAAATTTTAAACTCGAAAATTTGTCGGCAAAAAATCATTTTTTTCGATTTTTTCCGCTCGGGGGGCGCGCGAAAAACCTTGAATTTTTTGAATCTTGCAAAATTTTAAAGTCGAAAATTTTTCGGCAAAAAATCTTTTTTTCGATTTTTTCCGCTCGGGGGGCGCGCGAAAAACCTGGAATTTTTTGAATCTAGCAAAATTTTAAACTCGAAAATTTTTCGGCAAAAAATCATTTTTTTCGATTTTTTCCGCTCGGGGGGCACGCGAAAAACCTTGAATTTTTTGAATCTTGCAAAATTTTAAAGTCGAAAATTTTTCGGCAAAAAATCATTTTTTTCGATTTTTTCCGCTCGGGGGGCGCGCGAAAAACCTTGAATTTTTTTAATCTTGCAAAATTTTAAACTCGAAAATTTTTCGGCAAAAAATCATTTTTTTCGATTTTTTCCGCTCGGGGGGCGCGCGAAAAACCTTGAATTTTTTGAATCTTGCAAAATTTTAAAGTCGAAAATTTTTCGGCAAAAAATCATTTTTTTCGATTTTTTTCCGCTCGGGGGGCGCGCGAAAAACCTTGAATTTTTTGAATCTTGCAAAATTTTAAAGTCGAAAATTTTTCGGCAAAAAATCATTTTTTTCGATTTTTTCCGCTCGGGGGGCGCGCGAAAAACCTTGAATTTTTTGAATCTTGCAAAATTTTAAAGTCGAAAATTTTTCGGCAAAAAATCATTTTTTTCGATTTTTTCCGCTCGGGGGGCGCGCGAAAAAC
>NW_026597002.1:0-17439 GCF_029784155.1 Uranotaenia lowii
TTCAGATTCAGAATTCAGATTCAGAATTCAGATTCAGAATTCAGATTCAGAATTCAGGATTCAGAATTCAGATTCAGAATTCAGATTCAGAATTCAGATTCAGAATTCAGATTCAGATTCAGATTCAGAATTCAGATTCAGAATTCAGATTCAGAATTCAGATTCAGAATTCAGATTCAGAATTCAGATTCAGAATTCAGATTCAGAATTCAGATCAGAATTCAGATTCAGAATTCAGATTCAGAATTCAGATTCAGAATTCAGATTCAGAATTCAGATTCAGAATTCAGATTCAGATTCAGATTCAGAATTCAGATTCAGAATTTCAGATTCAGAATTCAGATTCAGAATTCAGATTCAGAATTCAGATTCAGAATTCAGATTCAGAATTCAGATCAGAATTCAGATTCAGAATTCAGATTCAGAATTCAGATTCAGAATTCAGATTCAGAATTCAGATTCAGAATTCAGATTCAGAATTCAGATTCAGAATTCAGATTCAGAATTCAGATTCAGAATTCAGATTCAGAATTCAGATTCAGAATTCAGATTCAGAATTCAGATTCAGAATTCAGATTCAGAATCAGATTCAGAATTCAGATTCAGAATGATTCAGATTCAGAATTCAGATTCAGAATTCAGATTCAGAATTCAGATTCAGAATTCAGATTCAGAATTCAGATTCAGAATTCAGATTCAGAATTCAGATTCAGAATTCAGATTCAGAATTCAGATTCAGAATTCAGATTCAGAATTCAGATTCAGATTCAGATTCAGAATTCAGATTCAGAATTCAGATTCAGAATTCAGATTCAGAATTCAGATTCAGAATTCAGATTCAGAATTCAGATTCAGAATTCAGATCAGATTCAGATTCAGAATTCAGATTCAGAATTCAGATTCAGAATTCAGATTCAGAATTCAGATTCAGAATTCAGATTCAGAATTCAGATTCAGAATTCAGATTCAGAATTCAGATTCCAGAATTCAGATTCAGAATTCAGATTCAGAATTCAGATTAAGAATTCAGATTCAGAATTCAGATTCAGAATTCAGATTCAGAATTCAGATTCAGAATTCAGATTCAGAATTCAGATTCAGAATTCAGATTCAGAATTCAGATTCAGAATTCAGATTCAGAATTCAGATTCAGAATTCAGATTCAGAATTCAGATTCAGAATTCAGATTCAGAATTCAGATTCAGAATTCAGAATTCAGATTCAGAATTCAGAATTCAGATTCAGAATTCAGATTCAGAATTCAGATTCAGAATTCAGATTCAGAATTCAGATTCAGAATTCAGATTCAGAATTCAGATTCAGAATTCAGATTCAGAATTCAGATTCAGAATTCAGATTCAGAATTCAGATTCAGAATTCAGATTCAGAATTCAGATTCAGAATTCAGATTCAGAATTCAGATTCAGAATTCAGATTCAGAATTCAGATTCAGAATTCAGATTCAGAATTCAGATTCAGAATTCAGATTCAGAATTCAGATTCAGAATTCAGATTCAGAATTCAGATTCAGAATTCAGATTCAGAATTCAGATTCAGAATTCAGATTCAGAATTCAGATTCAGAATTCAGATTCAGAATTCAGAATTCAGAATTCAGATTCAGAATTCAGATTCAGAATTCAGATTCAGAATTCAGATTCAGAATCAGATTCAGAATTCAGATTCAGAATTCAGATTCAGAATTCAGATTCAGAATTCAGATTCAGAATTCAGATTCAGAATTCAGAATTCAGATTCAGAATTCAGATTCAGAATTCAGATTCAGAATTCAGAATTCAGATTCAGAATTCAGAATTCAGATTCAGGATTCAGATTCAGAATTCAGATTCAGAATTCAGATTCAGATTCAGATTCAGAATTCAGATTCAGAATTCAGATTCAGAATTCAGATTCAGAATTCAGATTCAGAATTCAGATTCAGAATTCAGATTCAGAATTCAGATTCAGAATTCAGATTCAGAATTCAGATTCAGAATTCAGATTCAGAATTCAGATTCAGAATTCAGATTCAGAATTCAGATTCAGAATTCAGATTCAGAATTCAGATTCAGAATTCAGATTCAGAATTCAGATTCAGAATTCAGATTCAGAATTCAGATTCAGAATTCAGATTCAGAATTCAGATTCAGAATTCAGATTCAGAATTCAGATTCAGAATTCAGATTCAGAATTCAGATTCAGAATTCAGATTCAGAATTCAGATTCAGAATTCAGATTCAGAATTCAGAAGATTCAGAATTCAGATCAGAATTCAGATTCAGAATTCAGATTCAGAATTCAGATTCAGAATTCAGATTCAGAATTCAGATTCAGAATTCAGATTCAGAATTCAGATTCAGAATTCAGATTCAGAATTCAGATTCAGAATTCAGATTCAGAATTCAAGATTCAGAATTCAGATTCAGAATTCAGATTCAGAATTCAGATTCAGAATTCAGATTCAGAATTCAGATTCAGAATTCAGATTCAGAATTCAGATTCAGAATTCAGATTCAGAATTCAGATTCAGAATTCAGATTCAGAATTCAGATTCAGAATTCAGATTCAAATTCAGATTCAGAATTCAGATTCAGAATTCAGATTCAGAATTCAGATTCAGAATTCAGATTCAGAATTCAGATTCAGAATTCAGATTCAGAATTCAGATCAGAATTCAGATTCAGAATTCAGATTCAGATTCAGATTCAGATTCAGAATTCAGAATCTTCAGAATTCAGATTCAGAATTCAGATTCAGAATTCAGATTCAGAATTCAGATTCAGAATTCAGATTCAGAATTCAGATTCAGAATTCAGATTCAGAATTCAGATTCAGAATTCAGATTCAGAATTCAGATTCAGAATTCAGATTCAGAATTCAGATTCAAGAATTCAGATTCAGAATTCAGATTCAGAATTCAGATTCAGAATTCAGATTCAGAATTCAGATTCAGAATTCAGATTCAGAATTCAGATTCAGAATTCAGATTCAGAATTCAGATTCAGATTCAGATTCAGAATTCAGATTCAGAATTCAGATTCAGAATTCAGATTCAGAATTCAGATTCAGAATTCAGATTCAGAATTCAGATTCAGAATTCAGATTCAGAATTCAGATTCAGAATTCAGATTCAGAATTCAGATTCAGAATTCAGATTCAGAATTCAGATTCAGAATTCAGATTCAGAATTCAGATTCAGAATTCAGATTCAGAATTCAGATTCAGAATTCAGATTCAGAATTCAGATTCAGAATTCAGATTCAGAATTCAGATTCAGAATTCAGATTCAGAATTCAGATTCAGAATTCAGATTCAGAATTCAGATTCAGAATTCAGATTCAGAATTCAGATTCAGAATTCAGATTCAGAATTCAGATTCAGAATTCAGATTCAGAATTCAGATTCAGAATTCAGATTCAGAATTCAGATTCAGAATTCAGATTCAGAATCAGATTCAGAATTCAGATTCAGAATTCAGATTCAGAATTCAGATTCAGAATTCAGATTCAGATTCAGATTCAGAATTCAGATTCAGAATTCAGATTCAGATTCAGATTCAGAATTCAGATTCAGAATTCAGATTCAGAATTCAGATTCAGAATTCAGATTCAGAATTCAGATTCAGAATTCAGATTCAGAATTCAGATTCAGAATTCAGATTCAGAATTCAGATTCAGAATTCAGATTCAGAATTCAGATTCAGAATTCAGATTCAGAATTCAGATTCAGAATTCAGATTCAGAATTCAGATTCAGAATTCAGATTCAGAATTCAGATTCAGAATTCAGATTCAGAATTCAGATTCAGAATTCAAATTCAGAATTCAGAATTCAGATTCAGAATTCAGAATTCAGATTCAGAATTCAGATTCAGAATTCAGATTCAGAATTCAGATTCAGAATTCAGATTCAGAATTCAGAATTCAGATTCAGAATTCAGATTCAGAATTCAGATTCAGAATTCAGATTCAGAATTCAGATTCAGAATTCAGATTCAGAATTCAGATTCAGAATTCAGATTCAGAATTCAGATTCAGAATTCAGATTCAGAATTCAGATTCAGAATTCAGATTCAGAATTCAGATTCAGAATTCAGATTCAGAATTCAGATTCAGAATTCAGATTGAATTCAGATTCAGAATTCAGATTCAGAATTCAGATTCAGATTCAGAATTCAGATTCAGAATTCGGATTCAGAATTCAGATTCAGAATTCAGATTCAGAATTCAGATTCAGAATTCAGATTCAGAATTCAGATTCAGAATTCAGATTCAGAATTCAGATTCAGAATTCAGATTCAGAATTCAGATTCAGAATTCAGATTCAGAATTCAGATTCAGAATTCAGATTCAGAATTCAGATTCAGAATTCAGATTCAGAATTCAGATTCAGAATTCAGATTCAGAATTCAGATTCAGAATTCAGATTCAGAATTCAGATTCAGAATTCAGATTCAGAATTCAGATTCAGAATTCAGATTCAGAATTCAGATTCAGAATTCAGATTCAGAATTCAGATTCAGAATTCAGATTCAGAATTCAGATTCCAGAATTCTGATTCAGAATTCAGATTCAGAATTCAGATTCAGAATTCAGATTCAGAATTCAGATTCAGAATTCAGATTCAGAATTCAGATTCAGAATTCAGATTCAGAATTCAGATTCAGAATTCAGATTCAGAATTCAGATTCAGAATTCAGATTCAGAATTCAGATTCAGAATTCAGATTCAGAATTCAGATTCAGAATTCAGATTCAGAATTCAGATTCAGAATTCAGATTCAGAATTCAGATTCAGAATTCAGATTCAGAATTCAGATTCAGAATTCAGATTCAGAATTCAGATTCAGAATTCAGATTCAGAATTCAGATTCAGATTCAGATTCAGAATTCAGATTCAGAATTCAGATTAAGAATTCAGATTCAGAATTCAGATTCAGAATTCAGATTCAGAATTCAGAATTCAGATTCAGAATTCAGATTCAGAATTCAGATTCAGAATCAGATTCAGATTCAGAATTCAGATTCAGAATTCAGATTCAGAATTCAGATTCAGAATTCAGATTCAGAATTCAGATTCAGAATTCAGATTCAGAATTCAGATTCAGAATTCAGATTCAGAATTCAGATTCAGAATTCAGATTCAGAATTCAGATTCAGATTCAAATTCAGAATTCAGATTCAGAATTCAGATTCAGAATTCAGATTCAGAATTCAGAATTCAGATTCAGAATTCAGATTCAGAATTCAGATTCAGAATTCAGATTCAGAATTCAGATTCAGAATTCAGATTCAGAATTCAGATTCAGAATTCAGATTCAGAATTCAGATTCAGAATTCAGATTCAGAATTCAGATTCAGAATTCAGATTCAGAATTCAGATTCAGAATTCAGATTCAGAATTCAGATTCAGAATTCAGATTCAGAATTCAGATTCAGAATTCAGATTCAGAATTCAGATTCAGAATTCAGATTCAGAATTCAGATTCAGAATTCAGATTCAGAATTCAGATTCAGAATTCAGATTCAGAATTCAGATTCAGAATTCAGATTCAGAATTCAGATTCAGAATTCAGATTCAGAATTCAGATTCAGAATTCAGATTCAGAATTCAGATTCAGAATTCAGATTAAGAATTCAGATTCAGAATTCAGATTCAGAATTCAGATTCAGAATTCAGAATTCAGATTCAGAATTCAGATTCAGAATTCAGATTCAGAATTCAGATTCAGAATTCAGAATTCAGATTCAGAATTCAGATTCAGAATTCAGATTCAGAATTCAGATTCAGAATTCAGATTCAGAATTCAGATTCAGAATTCAGATTCAGAATTCAGATTCAGAATTCAGATTCAGAATTCAGATTCAGAATTCAGATTCAGATTCAAATTCAGAATTCAGATTCAGAATTCAGATTCAGAATTCAGATTCAGAATTCAGATTCAGAATTCAGATTCAGAATTCAGATTCAGAATTCAGATTCAGAATTCAGATTCAGAATTCAGATTCAGAATTCAGATTCAGAATTCAGATTCAGAATTCAGAATTCAGATTCAGAATTCAGATTCAGAATTCAGAATTCAGATTCAGAATTCAGAATTCAGATTCAGGATTCAGATTCAGAATTCAGATTCAGAATTCAGATTCAGAATTCAGATTCAGAATTCAGATTCAGAATTCAGATTCAGATTCAGATTCAGAATTCAGATTCAGAATTCAGATTCAGATTCAGATTCAGAATTCAGATTCAGAATTCAGATTCAGAATTCAGATTCAGAATTCAGATTCAGAATTCAGATTCAGAATTCAGATTCAGAATTCAGATTCAGAATTCAGATTCAGAATTCAGATTCAGAATTCAGATTCAGAATTCAGATTCAGAATTCAGATTCAGAATTCAGATTCAGAATTCAGATTCAGAATTCAGATTCAGAATTCAGATTCAGAATTCAGATTCAGAATTCAGATTCAGAATTCAGATTCAGAATTCAGATTCAGAATTCAGATTCAGAATTCAGATTCAGAATTCAGATTCAGAATTCAGATTCAGAATTCAGATTCAGAATTCAGATTCAGAATTCAGATTCAGAATTCAGATTCAGAATTCAGATTCAGAATTCAGATTCAGAATTCAGATTCAGAATTCAGATTCAGAATTCAGATTCAGAATTCAGATTCAGAATTCAGATTCAGAATTCAGATTCAGAATTCAGATTCAGAATTCAGATTCAGAATTCAGATTCAGAATTCAGATTCAGAATTCAGATTCAGAATTCAGATTCAGAATTCAGATTCAGAATTCAGATTCAGAATTCAGATTCAGAATTCAGATTCAGAATTCAGATTCAGAATTCAGATTCAGAATTCAGATTCAGAATTCAGATTCAGAATTCAGATTCAGAATTCAGATTCAGAATTCAGATTCAGAATTC
This sequence comes from Uranotaenia lowii, assembly GCF_029784155.1. Classification (NCBI taxonomy): domain Eukaryota; kingdom Metazoa; phylum Arthropoda; class Insecta; order Diptera; family Culicidae; genus Uranotaenia; species Uranotaenia lowii. The sequence continues at coordinate 6,929 of NW_026597002.1, forward strand.
AGATTCAGAATTCAGATTCAGAATTCAGATTCAGAATTCAGATTCAGAATTCAGATTCAGAATTCAGATTCAGAATTCAGATTCAGAATTCAGATTCAGAATTCAGATTCAGAATTCAGATTCAGAATTCAGATTCAGAATTCAGATTCAGAATTCAGATTCAGAATTCAGATTCAGAATTCAGATTCAGAATTCAGATTCAGAATTCAGATTCAGAATTCAGATTCAGAATTCAGATTCAGAATTCAGATTCAGAATTCAGATTCAGAATTCAGATTCAGAATGAATTCAGATTCAGAATTCAGATTCAGAATTCAGATTCAGAATTCAGATTCAGAATTCAGATTCAGAATTCAGATTCAGAATTCAGATTCAGAATTCAGATTCAGAATTCAGATTCAGAATTCAGATTCAGAATTCAGATTCAGAATTCAGATTCAGAATTCAGATTCAGAATTCAGATTCAGAATTCAGATTCAGAATTCAGATTCAGAATTCAGATTCAGAATTCAGATTCAGAATTCAGATTCAGAATTCAGATTCAGAATTCAGATTCAGAATTCAGATTCAGAATTCAGATTCAGAATTCAGATTCAGAATTCAGATTCAGAATTCAGATTCAGAATTCAGATTCAGAATTCAGATTCAGAATTCAGATTCAGAATTCAGATTAAGAATTCAGATTCAGATTCAGATTCAGAATTCAGATTCAGAATTCAGATTCAGAATTCAGATTCAGAATTCAGATTCAGAATTCAGATTCAGAATTCAGATTCAGAATTCAGATTCAGAATTCAGATTCAGAATTCAGATTCAGAATTCAGATTCAGAATTCAGATTCAGAATTCAGATTCAGAATTCAGATTCAGATTCAGAATTCAGAATTCAGATTCAGAATTCAGATTCAGAATTCAGATTCAGAATTCAGATTCAGAATTCAGATTCAGAATTCAGATTCAGAATTCAGATTCAGAATTCAGATTCAGAATTCAGATTCAGAATTCAGATTCAGAATTCAGATTCAGAATTCAGATTCAGAATTCAGATTCAGAATTCAGATTCAGAATTCAGATTCAGAATTCAGATTCAGAATTCAGATTCAGAATTCAGATTCAGAATTCAGATTCAGAATTCAGATTCAGAATTCAGATTCAGAATTCAGATTCAGAATTCAGATTCAGAATTCAGATTCAGAATTCAGATTCAGAATTCAGATTCAGAATTCAGATTCAGAATTCAGATTCAGAATTCAGATTCAGAATTCAGATTCAGAATTCAGATTCAGAATTCAGATTCAGAATTCAGATTTCAGAATTCAGATTCAGAATTCAGATTCAGAATTCAGATTCAGAATTCAGATTCAGAATTCAGATTCAGAATTCAGATTCAGAATTCAGAATTCAGATTCAGAATTCAGATTCAGAATTCAGATTCAGAATTCAGAATTCAGATTCAGAATTCAGAATTCAGATTCAGGATTCAGATTCAGAATTCAGATTCAGAATTCAGATTCAGAATTCAGATTCAGAATTCAGATTCAGAATTCAGATTCAGAATTCAGATTCAGAATTCAGATTCAGAATTCAGATTCAGAATTCAGATTCAGAATTCAGATTCAGAATTCAGATTCAGAATTCAGATTCAGAATTCAGATTCAGAATTCAGATTCAGAATTCAGATTCAGAATTCAGATTCAGAATTCAGATTCAGAATTCAGATTCAGAATTCAGATTCAGAATTCAGATTCAGAATTCAGATTCAGAATTCAGATTCAGAATTCAGATTCAGAATTCAGATTCAGAATTCAGATTCAGAATTCAGATTCAGAATTCAGATTCAGAATTCAGATTCAGAATTCAGATTCAGAATTCAGATTCAGAATTCAGATTCAGAATTCAGATTCAGAATTCAGATTCAGAATTCAGATTCAGAATTCAGATTCAGAATTCAGATTCAGAATTCAGATTCAGAATTCAGATTCAGAATTCAGATTCAGAATTCAGATTCAGAATTCAGATTCAGAATTCAGATTCAGAATTCAGATTCAGAATTCAGATTCAGAATTCAGATTCAGAATTCAGATTCAGAATTCAGATTCAGAATTCAGATTCAGAATTCAGATTCAGAATTCAGATTCAGAATTCAGATTCAGAATTCAGATTCAGAATTCAGATTCAGAATTCAGATTCAGAATTCAGATTCAGAATTCAGATTCAGAATTCAGATTCAGAATTCAGATTCAGAATTCAGATTCAGAATTCAGATTCAGAATTCAGATTCAGAATTCAGATTCAGAATTCAGATTCAGAATTCAGATTCAGAATTCAGATTCAGAATTCAGATTCAGAATTCAGATTCAGAATTCAGATTCAGAATTCAGATTCAGAATTCAGATTCAGAATTCAGATTCAGAATTCAGATTCAGAATTCAGATTCAGAATTCAGATTCAGAATTCAGATTCAGAATTCAGATTCAGAATTCAGATTCAGAATTCAGATTCAGAATTCAGATTCAGAATTCAGATTCAGAATGAATTCAGATTCAGAATTCAGATTCAGAATTCAGATTCAGAATTCAGATTCAGAATTCAGATTCAGAATTCAGATTCAGAATTCAGATTCAGAATTCAGATTCAGAATTCAGATTCAGAATTCAGATTCAGAATTCAGATTCAGAATTCAGATTCAGAATTCAGATTCAGAATTCAGATTCAGAATTCAGATTCAGAATTCAGATTCAGAATTCAGATTCAGAATTCAGAATTCAGAATTCAGATTCAGAATTCAGATTCAGAATTCAGATTCAGAATTCAGATTCAGAATTCAGATTCAGAATTCAGATTCAGAATTCAGATTCAGAATTCAGATTCAGAATTCAGATTCAGAATTCAGATTCAGAATTCAGATTCAGAATTCAGATTCAGAATTCAGATTCAGAATTCAGATTCAGAATTCAGATTCAGAATTCAGATTCAGAATTCAGATTCAGAATTCAGATTCAGAATTCAGATTCAGAATTCAGATTCAGAATTCAGATTCAGAATTCAGATTCAGAATTCAGATTCAGAGTTCAGATTCAGAATTCAGATTCAGAATTCAGATTCAGAATTCAGATTCAGAATTCAGATTCAGAATTCAGATTCAGAATTCAGATTCAGAATTCAGATTCAGAATTCAGATTCAGAATTCAGATTCAGAATTCAGATTCAGAATTCAGATTCAGAATTCAGATTCAGAATTCAGATTCAGAATTCAGATTCAGAATTCAGATTCAGAATTCAGATTCAGAATTCAGATTCAGAATTCAGATTCAGAATTCAGATTCAGAATTCAGATTCAGAATTCAGATTCAGAATTCAGATTCAGAATTCAGATTCAGAATTCAGATTCAGAATTCAGATTCAGAATTCAGATTCAGAATTCAGATTCAGAATTCAGATTCAGAATTCAGATTCAGAATTCAAATTCAGAATTCAGAATTCAGATTCAGAATTCAGAATTCAGATTCAGAATTCAGATTCAGAATTCAGATTCAGAATTCAGATTCAGAATTCAGATTCAGAATTCAGAATTCAGATTCAGAATTCAGATTCAGAATTCAGATTCAGAATTCAGATTCAGAATTCAGATTCAGAATTCAGATTCAGAATTCAGATTCAGAATTCAGATTCAGAATTCAGATTCAGAATTCAGATTCAGAATTCAGATTCAGAATTCAGATTCAGAATTCAGATTCAGAATTCAGATTCAGAATTCAGATTCAGAATTCAGATTGAATTCAGATTCAGAATTCAGATTCAGAATTCAGATTCAGATTCAGAATTCAGATTCAGAATTCGGATTCAGAATTCAGATTCAGAATTCAGATTCAGAATTCAGATTCAGAATTCAGATTCAGAATTCAGATTCAGAATTCAGATTCAGAATTCAGATTCAGAATTCAGATTCAGAATTCAGATTCAGAATTCAGATTCAGAATTCAGATTCAGAATTCAGATTCAGAATTCAGATTCAGAATTCAGATTCAGAATTCAGATTCAGAATTCAGATTCAGAATTCAGATTCAGAATTCAGATTCAGAATTCAGATTCAGAATTCAGATTCAGAATTCAGATTCAGAATTCAGATTCAGAATTCAGATTCAGAATTCAGATTCAGAATTCAGATTCAGAATTCAGATTCAGAATTCAGATTCAGAATTCTGATTCAGAATTCAGATTCAGAATTCAGATTCAGAATTCAGATTCAGAATTCAGATTCAGAATTCAGATTCAGAATTCAGATTCAGAATTCAGATTCAGAATTCAGATTCAGAATTCAGATTCAGAATTCAGATTCAGAATTCAGATTCAGAATTCAGATTCAGAATTCAGATTCAGAATTCAGATTCAGAATTCAGATTCAGAATTCAGATTCAGAATTCAGATTCAGAATTCAGATTCAGAATTCAGATTCAGAATTCAGATTCAGAATTCAGATTCAGAATTCAGATTCAGAATTCAGATTCAGAATTCAGATTCAGAATTCAGATTCAGAATTCAGATTCAGAATTCAGATTCAGAATTCAGATTAAGAATTCAGATTCAGAATTCAGATTCAGAATTCAGATTCAGAATTCAGAATTCAGATTCAGAATTCAGATTCAGAATTCAGATTCAGAATTCAGATTCAGAATTCAGAATTCAGATTCAGAATTCAGATTCAGAATTCAGATTCAGAATTCAGATTCAGAATTCAGATTCAGAATTCAGATTCAGAATTCAGATTCAGAATTCAGATTCAGAATTCAGATTCAGAATTCAGATTCAGAATTCAGATTCAGATTCAAATTCAGAATTCAGATTCAGAATTCAGATTCAGAATTCAGATTCAGAATTCAGATTCAGATTCAGAATTCAGATTCAGAATTCAGATTCAGAATTCAGATTCAGAATTCAGATTCAGAATTCAGATTCAGAATTCAGATTCAGAATTCAGATTCAGAATTCAGATTCAGAATTCAGATTCAGAATTCATTCAGATTCAGAATTCAGATTCAGAATTCAGATTCAGAATTCAGATTCAGAATTCAGATTCAGAATTCAGATTCAGAATTCAGATTCAGAATTCAGATTCAGAATTCAGATTCAGAATTCAGATTCATAATTCAGATTCAGAATTCAGATTCAGAATTCAGATTCAGAATTCAGATTCAGAATTCAGATTCAGAATTCAGATTCAGAATTCAGATTCAGAATTCAGATTCAGAATTCAGATTCAGAATTCAGATTCAGAATTCAGATTCAGAATTCAGATTCAGAATTCAGATTCAGAATTCAGATTCAGAATTCAGATTCAGAATTCAGATTCAGAATTCAGATTCAGAATTCAGATTCAGAATTCAGATTCAGAATTCAGATTCAGAATTCAGATTCAGAATTCAGATTCAGAATTCAGATTCAGAATTCAGATTCAGAATTCAGATTCAGAATTCAGATTCAGAATTCAGATTCAGAATTCAGATTCAGAATTCAGATTCAGAATTCAGATTCAGAATTCAGATTCAGAATTCAGAATTCAGAATTCAGATTCAGAATTCAGATTCAGATTCAGAATTCAGATTCAGAATTCAGATTCAGAATTCAGATTCAGAATTCAGATTCAGAATTCAGATTCAGAATTCAGATTCAGAATTCAGATTCAGAATTCAGATTCAGAATTCAGAATTCAGATTCAGAATTCAGATTCAGAATTCAGATTCAGAATTCAGATTCAGAATTCAGATTCAGATTCAGAATTCAGATTCAGAATTCGGATTCAGAATTCAGATTCAGAATTCAGATTCAGAATTCAGATTCAGAATTCAGATTCAGAATTCAGATTCAGAATTCAGATTCAGAATTCAGATTCAGAATTCAGATTCAGAATTCAGATTCAGAATTCAGATTCAGAATTCAGATTCAGAATTCAGATTCAGAATTCAGATTCAGAATTCAGATTCAGAATTCAGATTCAGAATTCAGATTCAGAATTCAGATTCAGAATTCAGATTCAGAATTCAGATTCAGAATTCAGATTCAGAATTCAGATTCAGAATTCAGATTCAGAATTCAGATTCAGAATTCAGATTCTGTAAATTTATTTTTCGGCATATCGGTGAAAAGTAGTTCTGAAATTGATAAAGATGGATAGAGAAGTGAGGAGAAAATTTACAGATGTTGAAAAGAGCGAAAGAGCATTTTTGCGAGGAAACTTATTAACGTACACTATACTTTACCCTGCAACATTTCATTATTTAGGAGAAGTAGTACCGGGATAGAGGTGGCACTACCTTAACCTATACAATGAAATCTGGTTGGTCCGAAGTCTACATGTGGTGAACACGTATACTCCGGACGGGCAAAATATGGCGTACGTTAAGCTCCAGAAAGCTTCCCTATTGCGCGCAATGGTTCCATCGATGCGCTAGCCGTGTTGATATTTCGTTATCACGGCATGAATGCACTGTATGAGTGCTAATCATTAGGGTCAACGGTCCAATTTGGCTAAGCCCGAATTATTTTGAACCATTGATTTTTTGATTTTATTTTTAAAGCCTATTATTATGTTTTTTTGAGAGAAGTTAACCACCGTTAATTAATTTTGTAAATTTATTTTTCGGCATATCGGTGAAAAGTAGTTCTGAAATTGATAAAGATGGATAGAGAAGTGAGGAGAAAATTTACAGATGTTGAAAAGAGCGAAAGAGCATTTTTGCGAGGAAACTTATTAACGTACACCATACTTTACCCTGCAACATTTCATTATCTAGGAGAAGTAGTACCGGGATAGAGGTGGCACTACCTTAACCTATACAATAAAATCTGGTTGGTCCGAAGTCTACATGTGGTGAACACGTATAATCCGGACGGGCAAAATATGGCGTACGTTAAGCTCCAGAAAGCTTCCCTATTGCGCGCAATGGTTCCATCGATGTGATGCAACCTTATATTTCGGTGCCAAAAACGCAACCGTGTTGTGTTATTTCCTTCGCCTTTTCCGTGGCTATTCGGTGCAAAAGCAAGAATACACAAGCAAAAAATGAACTCAATCAAAATGCACAATACAAAGTGAGCCCCGTATAACCGAAGGTTTATGCCCGGCTAAAGCAACTTACAATGTCTTAGGAACCACACTATGGTAGTGCTTGAAATGAGATAGAATTATTTAGCATTTACAATATCTCATATTGACCAAAGAACCCTTATTCTCTATACAATTAAAATCTACAACTCACACATACAGGACAGTCAGTCGCTTCTTGTTGAAAGATGTTTCCTTCAGGATGCTTGAGCGCGTTCCTCTCGATAGTGCTGCTGCACAAAATTATAAATCCCGCCTTTGGATTTCGATATCGCCTCGGACGATAGGTTTGATTCCCTTTGTTGTTGGTTTTCCAGCTGATTCGCTCTTCCATGCGGATGGTGGGTGATGATGTGACGGCTCTCACTCTCGCTTGCTGCTGTTCAAGTCACTCACCGATGCTCTAAAGCAACATATTCGTTTCTGCCGACGCTATGAGCCGGGTACGCACTCTCAGCTGCCGAAATTAATTTATCCGCTTCCGTGGTTTGTTGCTCTCTTCTCATGCAGGGTCGAGCTCCTCTTCATGCACATAGCCGAAACTCCTATTCTCTTCTTATGCTGCGTCGAATACTGGCATGCATGTTCCTTGTGTGGGACCGAACCACTCTTCATGCAGATGCAAGCACCGATTCTCTTCTTATGCTGCGTCGAATACTAGCGTGATCGCGCTCTTCACCGTGTTGCCACACTTTCGACACTGAACCATTGTATCATGCAATTTCACCTCCAGCAAGCCACTTATGTTTCTTCCCACTATCATGCAATGTAGATTTCCTCCGTTCACGCTTATGACGATCGTAACGATGCACGTAAGGGATGATCAACACCTTCGATTCCCGGGTGCATGCGCTCTTGTGGCACGTTTCGCTGTTGCGAGTCCTACAATCGGTGGCGGTGGATTGAGATTCCAACATAAGGCCCTGCAAAATCATGAGATATAGTAGAAACGTATTCTGGCAGTAATCTTTTGAATCACCTACTTCTGGTGAAGGCCTTGTGTTGTAGTTGTCGATGTGCAGGCGCTTTTAATTTTGCAGTGTCGTGAACGTACGCTGATATCCAATCCAAAGCCAATGAATCATTTATGTGGTGAGCCGTATACTTTGTTGCGAACATGTACCTACCATGCGGTTATGCTGGCGAGCTATACAGGTGTTTACAGGTTCATTTAACCCAATGCATGCAAGGATGGGTTATTCTATTCGTGCATTGCTGCTTCGGTTAGCAGTGTGCTCGATGATCCTGTGCAATTAAGCGCTATCAATTACTTTTCTTGAATTATGGACTTTTACTAACCAGGTGTGGTTCCAGGGTGGTAGTATTTGTCTTCACAATTCCAGGTTCTTTCAATTGCGCATGCTATAAATAATCATACATAAGTTAAGGGATATCATCGCTTAACCGAATCATCTACCTTTTAAGGTCCACTGGGTTTCTTCCGGGTGCAAAGCATGCGTTTTGCGGAACCAACTCCTGTCTCGATCCAAGGCACTTATTCTTAACAACGAACCTGCACGAATGATCTTTATCGTTTCTCCGGAAACATTTTTTTTGACGTTCTTGCATTGCTCAGTGGTGAATATAGTTTTGCAAGAAAATGCGATCCCATATTTATTTTTCAAGATGTTTTAGCCTGTTCTGTGTTGCGTTACGTGGTGAGAGAGATATTTATTGGCATTTCAATGTTTTTTGTTTTTTTGCTACAGTATGTTGCGGTCGCATTGTAACACAACCTTCCATCGATGAAAAAGAAATTCACAAAAATTTCGTAGAATTTGATTACGTCAACATTTTACACTTAACAGGTAAACAGAACGACAGATCCAATTTTATCCATTCTGTTCAGTGCAAATGACAAAGGCTTTCTTACGAGAACTTAAGGAACACTAACTTTAGTGACAGATATGCAAATGCTACCACAATTAATTTGTTTAATTGTGTGAGATGAATTAGATACGATGTTGCTTATTCACTAACTATTCATTCATTTGAATGTTTGCTTTTTTGGATCTTGTACAGGTTACAACACTGGTGAGCTTATGATAGAGATGGGTTTGGTCTAAGAACTATTTCATTTTGTTGCGCTTTGGTTGCTATTATTTATGTGCTTTTTATATTGATTGAGATTGGTATTCTATTGCTTTATGTGTATGTGGTATGGTTTGTTGAGGCGTATGGCGTAAGCTTTTGTTAGTCAATGGAGTCATTTTCTAGGTGCATTTTTTATCTAACTGGTAGGAGTTCTAGAGGCGATTTTTGAGTTTTTTTATTACTGCTTATAGATTAATCTGATTTTATGTCCTTGACATGGTAAACACCCCGATTAGAGGTTTTAACATCTTCTAATAGATAGCTGTTTCGACCTTTTGATTCTTTAACGTATGCAGGGATGAACTTGGGACAAAGGTTTTTAGTTCTTTGATCTGCTGCGGATGACTGTACGAAAGACCTTCGCCATACAAGATCGCCCTCCGAAAATTGTCGGGTCCTAGTGCGCAGGTCGTAACGGTTTTTGCTTTTCTCATGCGCTGCCTTGATTCGGTCTATTATAAATTTATGAATTGATTTGGTCACAGCTTGACGTACCTCCAGGGCTTTTGATGAATCTGGATCAACATTGAGGGAGGATTGAGGGTACTGGTCAGTAAATAGGATATGATGCCTGCCGTAGTTGGCAAAGAATGGGCTGCAACCTAGGGCTTCATGCTTTGCTGTATTGATGGCGAGAACAATCTGTTGAAGGTTTTCGTCCCAATTTCGCTGATCATCGTCAACGAGGGATCTGATACAAGTCACCAAGGTCCGGTTCGATCGTTCCGCAGGGTTGCACATCGGTGTGTAGAATGCAGTCTTCATTTGTTGTATGTCGTATCTTCGTAACAGGGAGAGATAGATTTGTGACGTAAACTGTGGTCCATTGTCGGAGATGATGAGTCTGGGCGTGGAGAATTTTAAAAATACGTATTTTTCAAGAAAGATGCACATTTGGCTGGCATTCGCCTGCTTGAAAGGTTCAGCGATGAGGAATTTAGTCACCCAGTCAACAATTACTAATAGTACTGAGTTTCCAGCTCTGGATCTTACTATAGGACCTACCCAGTCTATGGATATTAGTTCCCAAGGCTGTTTTGCCGGTTTTACTCCTCCCATGGCGGGTGTTAGAGTCGTAGTTGGTGCTTTACTGGCTTTGCAAATGGTACACTCCTGGAGAAATTTTCGTATGTCTTTTGCCATCTGAGGCCAGTAATAATCAAGTTGGATTTTGTGTAGAGTTCGGTCAAACCCTAAATGCGCTGCTGTTGGTAAGTCATGGTAACGTCGTATGAGGTCTTGGCGTTCTGATTGCGGAACTAATCGTTTCCATCGATGAGAACGCGTTTCTGTTTCATCCACTATCAAGCAGTTTT
>NW_026597003.1:0-17431 GCF_029784155.1 Uranotaenia lowii
TTATTATTATTATTATTATAATTATTATTATTATTATTATTTATTATTATTATTATTATTATTATTATTATTATATATTATTATTATTATTAATATTATTATTATTATTATTATTATTATTATTATTATTATTATTATTATTATTATTATTATTATTATTATTATTATTATTATTATTATTATTATTATTATTATTATTATTATTATTATTATTATTATTATTATTATTATTATTATTATTATTATTATTATTATTATTATTATATTATTATTATTATTATTATTATTATTATTATTATTATTATTATTATTATTATTATTATTATTATTATTATTATATTATTATTATTATTATTATTATTATTATTATTATTATTATTATTATTATTATTATTATTATTATTATTATTATTATTATTATTATTATTATTATTATTATTATTATTATTATTATTATTATTATTATTATTATTATTATTATTATTATTATTATTATTATTATTATTATTATTATTATTATTATTATTATTATTATTATTATTATTATTATTATTATTATTATTATTATTATTATTATTATTATATTATTATTATTATTATTATTATTATTATTATTATTATTATTATTATTATTATTATTATTATTATTATTATTATTATTATTATTATTATTATTATTATTATTATTATTATTATTATTATTATTATTATTATTATTATTATTATTATTATTATTATTATTATTATTATTATTATTATTATTATTATTATTATTATTATTATTATTATTATTATTATTATTATTATTATTATTATTATTATTATTATTATTATTATTATTATTATTATTATTATTATTATTATTATTATTATTATTATTATTATTATTATTATTATTATTATTATTATTATTATTATTATTATTATTATTATTATTATTATTATTATTATTATTATTATTATTATTATTATTATTATTATTATTATTATTATTATTATTATTATTATTATTATTATTATTATTATTATTATTATTATTATTATTATTATTATTATTATTATTATTATTATTATTATTATTATTATTATTATTATTATTATTATTATTATTATTATTATTATTATTATTATTATTATTATTATTATTATTATTATTATTATTATTATTATTATTATTATTATTATTATTATTATTATTATTATTATTATTATTATTATTATTATTATTATTATTATTATTATTATTATTATTATTATTATTATTATTATTATTATTATTATTATTATTATTATTATTATTATTATTATTATTATTATTATTATTATTATTATTATTATTATTATTATTATTATTATTATTATTATTATTATTATTATTATTATTATTATTATTATTATTATTATTATTATTATTATTATTATTATTATTATTATTATTATTATTATTATTATTATTATTATTATTATTATTATTATTATTATTATTATTATTATTATTATTATTATTATTATTATTATTATTATTATTATTATTATTATTATTATTATTATTATTATTATTATTATTATTATTATTATTATTATTATTATTATTATTATTATTATTATTATTATTATTATTATTATTATTATTATTATTATTATTATTATTATTATTATTATTATTATTATTATTATTATTATTATTATTATTATTATTATTATTATTATTATTATTATTATTATTATTATTATTATTATTATTATTATTATTATTATTATTATTATTATTATTATTATTATTATTATTATTATTATTATTATTATTATTATTATTATTATTATTATTATTATTATTATTATTATTATTATTATTATTATTATTATTATTATTATTATTATTATTATTATTATTATTATATTATTATTATTATTATTATTATTATTATTATTATTATTATTATTATTATTATTATTATTATTATTATTATTATTATTATTATTATTATTATTATTATTATTATTATTATTATTATTATTATTATTATTATTATTATTATTATTATTATTATTATTATTATTATTATTATTATTATTATTATTATTATTATTATTATTATTATTATTATTATTATTATTATTATTATTATTATTATTATTATTATTATTATTATTATTATTATTATTATTATTATTATTATTATTATTATTATTATTATTATTATTATTATTATTATTATTATTATTATTATTATTATTATTATTATTATTATTATTATTATTATTATTATTATTATTATTATTATTATTATTATTATTATTATTATTATTATTATTATTATTATTATTATTATTATTATTATTATTATTATTATTATTATTATTATTATTATTATTATTATTATTATTATTATTATTATTATTATTATTATTATTATTATTATTATTATTATTATTATTATTATTATTATTATTATTATTATTATTATTATTATTATTATTATTATTATTATTATTATTATTATTATTATTATTATTATTATTATTATTATTATTATTATTATTATTATTATTATTATTATTATTATTATTATTATTATTATTATTATTATTATTATTATTATTATTATTATTATTATTATTATTATTATTATTATTATTATATTATTATTATTATTATTATTATTATTATTATTATTATTATTATTATTATTATTATTATTATTATTATTATTATTATTATTATTATTATTATTATTATTATTATTATTATTATTATTATTATTATTATTATTATTATTATTATTATTATTATTATTATTATTATTATTATTATTATTATTATTATTATTATTATTATTATTATTATTATTATTATTATTATTATTATTATTATTATTATTATTATTATTATTATTATTATTATTATTATTATTATTATTATTATTATTATTATTATTATTATTATTATTATTATTATTATTATTATTATTATTATTATTATTATTATTATTATTATTATTATTATTATTATTATTATTATTATTATTATTATTATTATTATTATTATTATTATTATTATTATTATTATTATTATTATTATTATTATTATTATTATTATATTATTATTATTATTATTATTATTATTATTATTATTATTATTATTATTATTATTATTATTATTATTATTATTATTATTATTATTATTATTATTATTATTATTATTATTATTATTATTATTATTATTATTATTATTATTATTATTATTATTATTATTATTATTATTATTATTATTATTATTATTATTATTATTATTATTATTATTATTATTATTATTATTATTATTATTATTATTATTATTATTATTATTATTATTATTATTATTATTATTATTATTATTATTATTATTATTATTATTATTATTATTATTATTATTATTATTATTATTATTATTATTATTATTATTATTATTATTATTATTATTATTATTATTATTATTATTATTATTATTATTATTATTATTATTATTATTATTATTATTATTATTATTATTATTATTATTATTATTATTATTATTATTATTATTATTATTATTATTATTATTATTATTATTATTATTATTATTATTATTATTATTATTATTATTATTAATTATTATTATTATTATTATTATTATTATTATTATTATTATTATTATTATTATTATTATTATTATTATTATTATTATTATTATTATTATTATTATTATTATTATTATTATTATTATTATTATTATTATTATTATTATTATTATTATTATTATTATTATTATTATTATTATTATTATTATTATTATTATTATTATTATTATTATTATTATTATTATTATTATTATTATTATTATTATTATTATTATTATTATTATTATTATTATTATTATTATTATTATTATTATTATTATTATTATTATTATTATTATTATTATTATTATTATTATTATTATTATATTATTATTATTATTATTATTATTATTATTATTATTATTATTATTATTATTATATTATTATTATTATTATTATTATTATTATTATTATTATTATTATTATTATTATTATTATTATTATTATTATTATTATATTATTATTATTATTATTATTATTATTATTATTATTATTATTATTATTATTATTATTATTATTATTATTATTATTATTATTATTATTATTATTATTATTATTATTATTATTATTATTATTATTATTATTATTATTATTATATTATTATTATTATTATTATTATTATTATTATTATTATTATTATTATTATTATTATTATTATTATTATTATTATTATTATTATTATTATTATTATTATTATTATTATTATTATTATTATTATTATTATTATTATTATTATTATTATTATTATTATTATTATTATTATTATTATTATTATTATTATTATTATTATTATTATTATTATTATTATTATTATTATTATTATTATTATTATTATTATTATTATTATTATTATTATTATTATTATTATTATTATTATTATTATTATTATTATTATTATTATTATTATTATTATTATTATTATTATTATTATTATTATTATTATTATTATTATTATTATTATTATTATTATTATTATTATTATTATTATTATTATTATTATTATTATTATTATTATTATTATTATTATTATTATTATTATTATTATTATTATTATTATTATTATTATTATTATTATTATTATTATTATTATTATTATTATTATTATTATTATTATTATTATTATTATTATTATTATTATTATTATTATTATTATTATTATTATTATTATTATTATTATTATTATTATTATTATTATTATTATTATTATTATTATTATTATTATTATTATTATTATTATTATTATTATTATTATTATTATTATTATTATTATTATTATTATTATTATTATTATTATTATTATTATTATTATTATTATTATTATTATTATTATTATTATTATTATTATTATTATTATTATTATTATTATTATTATTATTATTATATTATTATTATTATTATTATTATTATTATTATTATTATTATTATTATTATTATTATTATTATTATTATTATTATTATTATTATTATTATTATTATTATTATTATTATTATTATTATTATTATTATTATTATTATTATTATTATTATTATTATTATTATTATTATTATTATTATTATTATTATTATTATTATTATTATTATTATTATTATTATTATTATTATTATTATTATTATTATTATTATTATTATTATTATTATTATTATTATTATTATTATTATTATTATTATTATTATTATTATTATTATTATTATTATTATTATTATTATTATTATTATTATTATTATTATTATTATTATTATTATTATTATTATTATTATTATTATTATTATTATTATTATTATTATTATTATTATTATTATTATTATTATTATTATTATTATTATTATATTATTATTATTATTATTATTATTATTATTATTATTATTATTATTATTATTATTATTATTATTATTATTATTATTATTATTATTATTATTATTATTATTATTATTATTATTATTATTATTATTATTATTATTATTATTATTATTATTATTATTATTATTATTATTATTATTATTATTATTATTATTATTATTATTATTATTATTATTATTATTATTATTATTATTATTATTATTATTATTATTATTATTATTATTATTATTATTATTATTATTATTATTATTATTATTATTATTATTATTATTATTATTATTATATTATTATTATTATTATTATTATTATTATTATTATTATTATTATTATTATTATTATTATTATTATTATTATTATTATTATTATTATTATTATTATTATTATTATTATTATTATTATTATTATTATTATTATTATTATTATTATTATTATTATTATTATTATATTATTATTATTATTATTATTATTATTATTATTATTATTATTATTATTATTATTATTATTATTATTATTATTATTATTATTATTATTATTATTATTATTATTATTATTATTATTATTATTATTATTATTATTATTATTATTATTATTATTATTATTATTATTATTATTATTATTATTATTATTATTATTATTATTATTATTATTATTATTATTATTATTATTATTATTATTATTATTATTATTATTATTATTATTATTATTATTATTATTATTATTATTATTATTATTATTATTATTATTATTATTATTATTATTATTATTATTATTATTATTATTATTATTATTATTATTATTATTATTATTATTATTATTATTATTATTATTATTATTATTATTATTATTATTATTATTATTATTATTATTATTATTATTATTATTATTATTATTATTATTATTATTATTATTATTATTATTATTATTATTATTATTATTATTATTATTATTATTATTATTATTATTATTATTATTATTATTATTATTATTATTATTATTATTATTATTATTATTATTATTATTATTATTATTATTATTATTATTATTATTATTATTATTATTATTATTATTATTATTATTATTATTATTATTATTATTATTATTATTATTATTATTATTATTATTATTATTATTATTATTATTATTATTATTATTATTATTATTATTATTATTATTATTATTATTATTATTATTATTATTATTATTATTATTATTATTATTATTATTATTATTATTATTATTATTATTATTATTATTATTATTATTATTATTATTATTATTATTATTATTATTATTATTATTATTATTATTATTATTATTATTATTATTATTATTATTATTATTATTATTATTATTATTATTATTATTATTATTATTATTATTATTATTATTATTATTATTATTATTATTATTATTATTATTATTATTATTATTATTATTATTATTATTATTATTATTATTATTATTATTATTATTATTATTATTATTATTATTATTATTATTATTATTATTATTATTATTATTATTATTATTATTATTATTATTATTATTATTATTATTATTATTATTATTATTATTATTATTATTATTATTATTATTATTATTATTATTATTATTATTATTATTATTATTATTATTATTATTATTATTATTATTATTATTATTATTATTATTATTATTATTATTATTATTATTATTATTATTATTATTATTATTATTATTATTATTATTATTATTATTATTATTATTATTATTATTATTATTATTATTATTATTATTATTATTATTATTATTATTATTATTATTATTATTATTATATTATTATTATTATTATTATTATTATTATTATTATTATTATTATTATTATATTATTATTATTATTATTATTATTATTATTATTATTATTATTATTATTATTATTATTATTATTATTATTATTATTATTATTATTATTATTATTATTATTATTATTATTATTATTATTATTATTATTATTATTATTATTATTATTATTATTATTATTATTATTATTATTATTATTATTATTATTATTATTATTATTATTATTATTATTATTATTATTATTATTATTATTATTATTATTATTATTATTATTATTATTATTATTATTATTATTATTATTATTATTATTATTATTATTATTATTATTATTATTATTATTATTATTATTATTATTATTATTATTATTATTATTATTATTATTATTATTATTATTATTATTATTATTATTATTATTATTATTATTATTATTATTATTATTATTATTAATTATTATTATTATTATTATTATTATTATTATTATTATTATTATTATTATTATTATTATTATTATTATTATTATTATTATTATTATTATTATTATTATTATTATTATTATTATTATTATTATTATTATTATTATTATTATTATTATTATTATTATTATTATTATTATTATTATTATTATTATTATTATTATTATTATTATTATTATTATTATTATTATTATTATTATTATTATTATTATTATTATTATTATTATTATTATTATTATTATTATTATTATTATTATTATTATTATTATTATTATTATTATTATTATTATTATTATTATTATTATTATTATTATTATTATTATTATTATTATTATTATTATTATTATTATTATTATTATTATTATTATTATTATTATTATTATTATTATTATTATTATTATTATTATTATTATTATTATTATTATTATTATTATTATTATTATTATTATTATTATTATTATTATTATTATTATTATTATTATTATTATTATTATTATTATTATTATTATTATTATTATTATTATTATTATTATTATTATTATTATTATTATTATTATTATTATTATTATTATTATTATTATTATTATTATTATTATTATTATTATTATTATTATTATTATTATTATTATTATTATTATTATTATTATTATTATTATTATTATTATTATTATTATTATTATTATTATTATTATTATTATTATTATTATTATTATTATTATTATTATTATTATTATTATTATTATTATTATTATTATTATTATTATTATTATTATTATTATTATTATTATTATTATTATTATTATTATTATTATTATTATTATTATTATTATTATTATTATTATTATTATTATTATTATTATTATTATTATTATTATTATTATTATTATTATTATTATTATTATTATTATTATTATTATTATTATTATTATTATTATTATTATTATTATTATTATTATTATTATTATTATTATTATTATTATTATTATTATTATTATTATTATTATTATTATTATTATTATTATTATTATTATTATTATTATTATTATTATTATTATTATTATTATTATTATTATTATTATTATTATTATTATTATTATTATTATTATTATTATTATTATTATTATTATTATTATTATTATTATTATTATTATTATTATTATTATTATTATTATTATTATTATTATTATTATTATTATTATTATTATTATTATTATTATTATTATTATTATTATTATTATTATTATTATTATTATTATTATTATTATTATTATTATTATTATTATTATTATTATTATTATTATTATTATTATTATTATTATTATTATTATTATTATTATTATTATTATTATTATTATTATTATTATTATTATTATTATTATTATTATTATTATTATTATTATTATTATTATTATTATTATTATTATTATTATTATTATTATTATTATTATTATTATTATTATTATTATTATTATTATTATTATTATTATTATTATTATTATTATTATTATTATTATTATTATTATTATTATTATTATTATTATTATTATTATTATTATTATTATTATTATTATTATTATTATTATTATTATTATTATTATTATTATTATTATTATTATTATTATTATTATTATTATTATTATTATTATTATTATTATTATTATTATTATTATTATTATTATTATTATTATTATTATTATTATTATTATTATTATTATTATTATTATTATTATTATTATTATTATTATTATTATTATTATTATTATTATTATTATTATTATTATTATTATTATTATTATTATTATTATTATTATTATTATTATTATTATTATTATTATTATTATTATTATTATTATTATTATTATTATTATTATTATTATTATTATTATTATTATTATTATTATTATTATTATTATTATTATTATTATTATTATTATTATTATTATTATTATTATTATTATTATTATTATTATTATTATTATTATTATTATTATTATTATTATTATTATTATTATTATTATTATTATTATTATTATTATTATTATTATTATTATTATTATTATTATTATTATTATTATTATTATTATTATTATTATTATTATTATTATTATTATTATTATTATTATTATTATTATTATTATTATTATTATTATTATTATTATTATTATTATTATTATTATTATTATTATTATTATTATTATTATTATTATTATTATTATTATTATTATTATTATTATTATTATTATTAAGGTTTGAGCTGTGTTCAATATAAAAACAAAACAAAATGGTTTGCAACGTTCATTCAGAAAAGTGTCATCGCATTGTTTCATTTTTTAATCTTAAAAACACAGATATTTTCAGAATTTTACCAGAAATAGTCATGAACTTAACGCTTAAGTCAGTCTGTAGTGTTCTAAAACTTCCATCTAGGCAATATTGTAGTTCCACTTATGGTGTTTGAATATGATATGAATGATAGAAAAGCATTATTTTTACATTGTTACATTTGTTTACAAAAATAATACTTAATCAATTTAATTGGAATGTTTACTGATGAAATAAGGCTTTTTACAATATTTACTGCATTAAAATATGCATCTAACGACAGTTTTACTTTTTTTTGGTTTTTCGCGCGGTTTTTGTGCTGAATCCACCTGCGTTGCGTACATTCATGGCCTCCTCCGTTCGACTATTCCGGTCAGGTTCGGCTTTTCCGGCTGGAGGATGACGTAGAATACACCTCAAAGCTCTATGGGCCGATCTGAAACAAAATCAATAGTATTATGACGAGAACCAGCACAACTGAATGATATTTAAGAACACTTACCATTCTATTCCGATTTTCACATATTAGGCACAAAGCAAAACTTGTTCCTAGAATGACAAAACAGCTTAACCTCAATGAACGGGTTCGGTGAATAGTTACTTTTTTTTTAGAAGAATTGTACCGTTTTGTTTAGCTCAATCCAGGTCAATTAGACCTCGCTACGAGGTAAGTTTTACCTTATTTGGATTTACCTTTTTTTCTAGGTGAATTGTACTTTTTTATCGAGCTCAATTCAGGTGAACTTCACCTCGCTACGAGGTAAGATTTACCTTTTTTGGATTCACCTTTTTTCTCGGTGAATTGTACCTTTTTTCCTACCTCGATTCAGGTAAATTTTACCTCACTGTGAGGTGAGTTTCACCTCGAAGAGGTAGAAGTTACCTTTTTGGCTTTCACGAGCGTTCACCTTTGCTAACTCGGTAAATTTTACCTTTTTATTATTTTCCGTGTAAATCAGTATGTTAAAATACATTAACATCCAAGCGAGACAAAAAGTGACTATTTTATATAATGACATCTTCTTCATAGGGGTAGAGGGGGGCAAAAAAAGATCCCCAGCAAACATGTATCTAGGGATGCCGCAGACACAGAAGGGATATAAAAACGCTTATAAGACCAAACCCACCGGGCGTTGCTATTTCGGTCGGTATTTTGGATGTTTTGATTGGTTGCGTGTTTATCTACTTAGACTAAGCCCACCAATGGTTGCTAAACCTCGATTCGAGTACATTCAGCAACATATCTATCAATCCATCATCGCACCAACAGTCGCTAACTTGATTCGAGAAATAGCATTCGAGCAGTAGGTTGTTACTGGATGCGTTTATGTAGCAACCCGGTAGCAACACAACCGGTCATCGCTATGAGAAAATAAACAAACAAAAATACCAACCTGGATGGCTACAATGGGTGCGAAAATCAGTAAGTAGATAAAAAGGCAACCAATTAAACCATCTAAAATACCGACCGAAATAGGAACGCCCGGTGGGCTTGGTCTTACTGATTTTCGCAGGGTCTGTCTTCAAATTAAACTGCATTTTAACTAGAAGTTCTCATAAAAAGCTTCCGTTCCAAATATCAGCTTCTTAGACTACAAATGGTTGAGCCTTTGAAAGGTTTTTAAGATGTGCAACCATTGGAAAAAATCGGATAACATTAGGCACGACATTAAATTTGTTTGTAAAACTTTTTGGCACAGACACTCTTTTTATATTTTTCTGATATTTTCATGCTATTTTTTTCGAACAATTGTACATTTAGATCTTGTTAACCAAGCCTATACGAGACCAATCGACAAAAAAAAAAGATCTGTGCCAAATTTCAGCTCAGACTTGATTTAGGGGTGCCTTAAAGCGCTCAAAGTTTCGGGTTTTTGACCCTTGAAAGTAACCACGAAATTTTAATTTTTATGCCAAACGACCTAAAATGCACAAAAAGTCGAGATCAGGTGTTATCGAGATTTTTTTTTGCCAAATATTGACTCTCTGGACATAGTCGGTTTTCCAAAAAAAAAACAGTTCCAGAAAGTCGACTTTGGGCCAAAATTTGGTTTTTCAGGATAACACCAGATCTCGACGTTTAATGCATTTTTAAGTCATTTGGCATCAAAATCAAATTTCGATTTTCTGCATTCTGCTAAGCTTTAGAACCAAGGGATTTCAGTGGAGAGAGAATTCTTTGCATTTGGAATGGTAATGATCAAAATGCCACAACTGCTTATCAAATTGCAACAATTTGCAAGAATAAGCCCATTTTCACTCTGATCACCGGTTTCTCTCGTTTTAACTTAAACCTTCTAATTCTCTCTAACAAATTGCCACAAATTACCACAAATTCAATCATTAGCAGAAATATTAGTTTGATCATTGACAATGATTCTCCGTTTATCTCAGTCCCCTGCTTAGAACAGTTTTAGCCTCCATGGTTTTAAATCGCGAACATAACCTTTTTTGGACCAATTACGGTCATTACGTACACCCAAAATAATCTACACGTAGCGGGTACGTGAAAAACAACATAATTTTTATCCAAATGATTTTCACGTAAAAGCTAAGAAATGAATATGTAAACGCATCCCTATAGGAATTGATGCTTAATGAAAATCACCTACAATTTACGTGAATTTCTAGTCAGTACAACACGATGTGATGGTGAAAGATGTGTGCAATATTGGTCGATTTGATTTTTTCTTTTTCGTTTTTCTTGTTGTTAGAAATAATAATAAGAATAACAAAAATGATTATAAATTTCAATTTATTTTATAAACAATCACTACCACTAAACTAATCACATTCACTACAGCAATCACTATCACTTGAATAAAAAAAAAATTATCTGGATTCCGGGTGGTTGACCAACGCAGGTTGGTTTTTACGATCCTGTAAAATTTGAAAAATATGAATTAACTTAAATTTAAATACTTTCATGAAAGACAATTTACCTTGTACAACTCGTTCCTTGTGCCATGAATTTGTCGAACCTCAATTCCGGGAGTTCCACCAAAGCATGAGCGAACATGACCAGACTTCCAGAAGCTTTTCTGAAGCTGGAAAAAACACAAACAAACCACAGATCAAATAAAAATAATTTTTGACGGGTCAATCAATGAACACTTACCTCCTTGGGTTCCACGCACGATGTTCAGTGTGATCAACTGCTCGTCTTCAGACGTTGAATCCTCCGAGCTGCCATAAACGTTGCTGGAGTGTTTACATAAAAATATCAATAAGCTTACTGACGACAAATCCCTTTTCCAATAAAAATAATTTACTATTACATTGTTGAGAAAATCGAAGACAACAGATTCAAACCATCCACTTAGATTTTACGTGAAATTCATGTGACAGTCATTTGAATTACAGTACTGCCGTAATCTGGCAAACTGACGTATGCGCCAACATTACTGATTTGTGTTTTTTGCAGTTGAACGATAGAAGATACCAAACTAGACCTAATTACATAAAAATATGTTCAGAAATGTTAAAAAATACCAACATAACATTATGAAAACAAAATGACGTATGCGCCATTTCTACTCAAAGTGACGTAAGTTTAATAAAAAATATGGTTGCAATGCTTTGATTACGTCTCAAAGTAACAGTGAGTGTGAGGACCATAATAAAAGACTGTCTTTGTCTAATTCTTTTATTCTACGAATTAAAATGACTAGTAAATTACTAGTGGCAGCTTCAGGACTAATAGAAATGTTAGAAAAAACCTTAATACCATTATACTTTTAAAATGATTATTAATTTCAAAAGGAGTCAATGGCTTTGCCTATTCACGAGGAGGTTGGGAAGGGCGGGAGGAGGTAGGTTTAGGTCTTTATTAAGTCCTTGTGCTTCATATTTTTTTGCAAAATGAATGAAGCGTTTTAGTGCCGACTTTCTTTTTGCTAGATACAAACACAATAGGACTTCATCTATCTAACCTGAAAATATGATAATATTCGAATTTATTGACAAGCTGGTTGGATTATTAGATTTTTTTATTTAAATTCATAAGGTATACGTTAATTATAGAGGAAGAATAAAATCATCGATTTATTTCTAATTTATTTCAAAACTATTGACTAGAATGATATGACAAGATTCAGAATTCATCAGTGTTATCGTTGACTTCTTGATCTTCCCAATACTGTCGTTTGTCTTCCGGGATTAAAGGACAGAGTTTCTTAATAATATGTTCCTTTCTTGACTTTTCGATACCTCTATCCAAGCTATTGAATAGGAGAGTGGATTGAAGACTGAATGTTGGCTGTTGTACTTCCTTCAACTGCGATTGAGTAAATAGTTTAACTTTACAGAATTCTCCTCCAAAACGTGTTTTGTAACTGAAATTGGAACATCCTCGCGTGAATCGGACCTGTTTCACGTCGCACAGTTTAGGGCGAGGTTTCAGTTTGCTCAGAACAGATTGTTTAATCTGAATGCTAGGTTGAAATAAGTCGCTGCAGCTCATAACGGTTAAAAATGGTTCCATTTCAACATTAGACTGCTTTACACACTCAACAAAGTCCGAGAACGTGTAGAGTTTTCCTGACTGATATTTCTTCATGCTTCGCTCGACCGCTGCATGGAATGCATCAGCCGACTTAAAGGTATGTCCTGTTTCCAAATATTTGAAGGTGACCTTATCAGTTTTGATGAGCGGTGAGTTTACTAACAATATTATATGAATATCATCAAATTCCAGTTTTTATTTTGGCTAGAGCAATTTTCTAGCCAATACAAAACTCGACTTTCAACTTGAAAAAGCAATCGACATCAGTTGTTTCGTGAAAACACTTGCCAAATCCATTGCTTTCCTGCCGCTTATGGTTTCTTTCCATAGAACAGCGTGGACTGTTCAATTCTTTCCCCCTCCAAGAGGCGCGAAAGTCTCATTAAGAGCAACGATTCGCTTGGAAAATATTACGTCCTTGAAACGTTCCATTCGCGGAAGTTGGATTACCTATTGAAGAATACGCTTCGTTAGTTAGTCCTGTTCCATTTCCGGATTAACCTCAGGCTCACTCTCGCTCATGCTACCGTACTCAGCTATAAACTCCATTTATTTTGGTTCAGATACAGCTCCACGAGCCGCGAATATTTGACTGATTGTGAAAGAAAATAGCTGGAAATGGTTTGTCGCATGCTACGATGGATGTACGTCATTTGGTCTTAGAAACAGTGAAAAATAATAGCTGTTTCCACAACAAAATGACGTTGGTAACATAACTTCCGTTATTAAACCTTTTTCCAGAAATTATCTATTTGACCATGTTTTGTCATTGTTTAAACTCATAGTGTACAGATTTGATTATTGAAATTTGCTCGGAGGCTCAATAAAAAAACGTTTTTGCAAAAAGCTCCGTACTGAAAATTTTATCCGCTGGCGCATACGTCAAATTGCCAGATTACGGCAGAGTAGTTACTACAAGGCACACGTAGAATCGGTCCGCTTTGTTATTGTTTTTGTTTTGGAAAGTTATACACCCAAAATAATAAAGAAATTATTTATACGGGATTTTTCACGTAAAGTAAGATTTTGCTGCATAATATCGATTCTACGTGTACTTGTAGTAAACACACTGCATGACGGAAGCCCTGGTAGTAGCTACTTAACTTCCATATAACTGACTCATGAATTTCACGTAGAGTCTAAGTGGATGGCTAGCAGTACTTTTCCTCGAGAGTGTGTTATTGAAATCTTATAAGAATAGAACTGCTATCAGTCAGCAGATCTACTGTGTTGAACGTTTTGTGTTTGTTTTTGGTAATCTCGTGAATTTCCGGATATTTGAAACCGAGGACGTGATTTCGGGCGCTCAAAATTTCACTTAATGGTAGAATAAATTCTGCCTCAGCCGTAAGGTGGTTCTTCAGATTGAAAAGCTCCGGCACATCGAAAAGGATGTCATATCCGGTAGACAACCGATTAATAGCTTCAAAAAGCATTTGCATTGTGGTGAGTTCGATTAAAGATATCTTTTGAAATCTGTTTCGGTATCTGATTTCTCAATATTTTTCAGGCAAGTCAACTGTGATCTAAACTGGAAACAAAACTTAAATAAATGAAGGCCATGAATTCCATAAAAATTGTGATAGTGATGAGTGAGTGGTTGCGTGTTGTGTTAAATAATTTTGAAAATAAATTTAATTCAATTTAGTTTTATTGTTATTTATTACAAAAAAGAAAAAAACAACGAGAAAATCGACCCAAATTTAATTTCGAAACCAAAATTATTTCATGCCTTTTTCATTATCGCACCGTGTCGAACATACTTAAAATTCACGTAAATTGTAGCTGAAGTTCATAGCGTGTGAATTCTTATTGAGGTGCGTTCACATGGTTTACTCGTACAAGCTACGTGAAAATCATTTGGATAAAAATTATGTAGTTTTTCACGTAGCCACGACGTGCGGATTATTTTGGGTGTAAGTAACATCACAGCTGATTATGAACGTTGAAGATTAGATTTGTTCAATGGTTTTTCGAGAGAATTTTTTTTTTCTTCAAACTGAATACCTATTCGTTTCCTGTAGAAAATGTCTAGTTTTCATCTGTTTTTAAACACGACGACCTTGTTTTGCCTAGTGTTGCCAAAATTACAAACGTTGCCATAGAAATTTATTTAATTTTATTTATCTTCAGTGTTTCCAAAAACTATGGGCGATTCCCATACAAGCAAACGGACAAAACTATGTTCATAATTTTATAAACAATTTGATGATCATTTCTGCTTGTTATGGTCGAAACTGGTTGTCTTAGATAATTTTTCGACATTTTTTGATGAAATTTTGATAGTGAGCGGCACGTAGTGCTTGCAGTGCTTCCCTGCATGAAAATCTCCCATAGTAAATGGACCGATAATCTGAAAACTGCACAACTTTCAAACTTTTACGATAATTATTACAAATTATAAATGTTTTATACGGTTTTATCGATCGGGCGATAACTGATGTTTCCTCTTGTAGGATATATCCAGGATTTTGTAGTTTGCCGCTTGAATCAAAGGTACTTAGTATGTGATGATAATGCTTGTTATAAATTCTATCCGCTTATTTTCACTATTTTTCATTTTTTCTAACTTTCTATCCGTCTAGAAAATTTCATTGTCTTAAGATGTTCTTACTAAAAAGGACATCACGTTTCACCGATAATTCCAATAAATTATCTTTATTGTCTTCATAGTTAACAATTTTCAGTTGATAAAATGAACTTGATTTTGTAACCAGTTGAAATCGTTTTGAGAAATGTCTGAACGTTTTTTAAACGATTTTTTTAAACCTATTTTGTTTTTATTCCATTTTTCTGT
>NW_026597004.1:0-17426 GCF_029784155.1 Uranotaenia lowii
TTAACCACCGTTAATTAATTTTGTAAATTTATTTTTCGGCATATCGGTGAAAAGTAGTTATGAAATTGATAAAGATGGATAGAGAAGTGAGAAGAAAATTTTTTACAGATGTTGAAAAGAGCGAAAGAGCATTTTTGCGAGGAAACTTATTAACGTACACCATACTTTACCCTGCAACATTTCATTATTTAGGAGAAGTAGTACCGGGATAGAGGTGGCACTACCTTAACCTATACAATGAAATCTGGTTGGTCCGAAGTCTACATATGGTGAATACGTATACTCCGGACGGGCAAAATATGGCGTACGTTAAGCTCCAGAAAGCTTCCCTATTGCGCGCAATGGTTCTATCGATGCGCTAGCCGTGTTGATATTTCGTTATCACGGCATGAATGCACTGTATGAGTGCTAATCATTAGGGTCAACGGTCCAATTTGGCTAAGCCCGAATTATTTTGAACCATTGATTTGATTTGATTTTTAAAGCCTATTATTATGATTTTTAAGATAAGTTAACCACCGTTAATTAATTTTGTAAATTTATTTTTCGGCATATCGGTGAAAAGTAGTTATGAAATTGATAAAGATGGATAGAGAAGTGAGAAGAAAATTTTTTACAGATGTTGAAAAGAGCGAAAGAGCATTTTTGCGAGGAAACTTATTAACGTACACCATACTTTACCCTGCAACATTTCATTATTTAGGAGAAGTAGTACCGGGATAGAGGTGGCACTACCTTAACCTATACAATGAAATCTGGTTGGTCCGAAGTCTACATATGGTGAATACGTATACTCCGGACGGGCAAAATATGGCGTACGTTAAGCTCCAGAAAGCTTCCCTATTGCGCGCAATGGTTCTATCGATGCGCTAGCCGTGTTGATATTTCGTTATCACGGCATGAATGCACTGTATGAGTGCTAATCATTAGGGTCAAAATTTTCTTCTCACTTCTCTATCCATCTTTATCAATTTCATAACTACTTTTCACCGATATGCCGAAAAATAAATTTACAAAATTAATTAACGGTTGGTTAACTTATCTTAAAAATCATAATAATAGGCTTTAAAAATCAAATCAAATCAATGGTTCAAAATAATTCGGGCTTAGCCAAATTGGACCGTTGACCCTAATGATTAGCACTCATACAGTGCATTCATGCCGTGATAACGAAATATCAACACGGCTAGCGCATCGATAGAACCATTGCGCGCAATAGGGAAGCTTTCTGGAGCTTAACGTACGCCATATTTTGCCCGTCCGGAGTATACGTATTCACCATATGTAGACTTCGGACCAACCAGATTTCATTGTATAGGTTAAGGTAGTGCCACCTCTATCCCGGTACTACTTCTCCTAAATAATGAAATGTTGCAGGGTAAAGTATGGTGTACGTTAATAAGTTTCCTCGCAAAAATGCTCTTTCGCTCTTTTCAACATCTGTAAAAAATTTTCTTCTCACTTCTCTATCCATCTTTATCAATTTCATAACTACTTTTCACCGATATGCCGAAAAATAAATTTACAAAATTAATTAACGGTGGTTAACTTATCTTAAAAATCATAATAATAGGCTTTAAAAATCAAATCAAATCAATGGTTCAAAATAATTCGGGCTTAGCCAAATTGGACCGTTGACCCTAATGATTAGCACTCATACAGTGCATTCATGCCGTGATAACGAAATATCAACACGGCTAGCGCATCGATAGAACCATTGCGCGCAATAGGGAAGCTTTCTGGAGCTTAACGTACGCCATATTTTGCCCGTCCGGAGTATACGTATTCACCATATGTAGACTTCGGACCAACCAGATTTCATTGTATAGGTTAAGGTAGTGCCACCTCTATCCCGGTACTACTTCTCCTAAATAATGAAATGTTGCAGGGTAAAGTATGGTGTACGTTAATAAGTTTCCTCGCAAAAATAAAAAATTTTCTTCTCACTTCTCTATCCATCTTTATCAATTTCATAACTACTTTTCACCGATATGCCGAAAAATAAATTTACAGAATCTGAATTCTGAATCTGAATTCTGAATCTGAATTCTGAATCTGAATTCTGAATCTGAATTCTGAATCTGAATTCTGAATCTGAATTCTGAATCTGAATTCTGAATTTGAATTCTGAATTTGAATTCTGAATCTGAATTCTGAATCTGAATTCTGAATCTGAATTCTGAATCTGAATTCTGAATCTGAATTCTGAATCTGAATTCTGAATCTGAATTCTGAATCTGAATTCTGAATCTGAATTCTGAATCTGAATTCTGAATCTGAATTCTGAATCTGAATTCTGAATCTGAATTCTGAATCTGAATTCTGAATCTGAATTCTGAATCTGAATTCTGAATCTGAATTCTGAATCTGAATTCTGAATCTGAATTCTGAATCTGAATTCTGAATCTGAATTCTGAATCTGAATTCTGAATCTGAATTCTGAATCTGAATTCTGAATCTGAATTCTGAATCTGAATTCTGAATCTGAATTCTGAATCTGAATTCTGAATCTGAATTCTGAATCTGAATTCTGAATCTGAATTCTGAATCTGAATTCTGAATCTGAATTCTGAATCTGAATTCTGAATCTGAATTCTGAATCTGAATTCTGAATCTGAATTCTGAATCTGAATTCTGAATCTGAATTCTGAATCTGAATTCTGAATCTGAATTCTGAATCTGAATTCTGAATCTGAATTCTGAATCTGAATTCTGAATCTGAATTCTGAATCTGAATTCTGAATCTGAATTCTGAATCTGAATTCTGAATCTGAATTCTGAATCTGAATTCTGAATCTGAATTCTGAATCTGAATTCTGAATCTGAATTCTGAATCTGAATTCTGAATCTGAATTCTGAATCTGAATTCTGAATCTGAATTCTGAATCTGAATTCTGAATCTGAATTCTGAATCTGAATTCTGAATCTGAATTCTGAATCTGAATTCTGAATCTGAATTCTGAATCTGAATTCTGAATCTGAATTCTGAATCTGAATTCTGAATTCTGAATCTGAATTCTGAATCTGAATTCTGAATCTGAATTTTGAATTCTGAATTTTGAATTCTGAATCTGAATTCTGAATCTGAATTCTGAATCTGAATTCTGAATCTGAATTCTGAATCTGAATTCTGAATCTGAATTCTGAATCTGAATTCTGAATCTGAATTCTGAATCTGAATTCTGAATCTGAATTTGAATCTAAATTCTGAATCTGAATTCTGAATCTGAATTCTGAATCTGAATTTTGAATCTGAATTCTGAATCTGAATTCTGAATCTGAATTCTGAATCTGAATTCTGAATCTGAATTCTAAATCTGAATTCTAAATCTGAATTCTGAATCTGAATTCTGAATCTGAATTCTGAATCTGAATTCTGAATCTGAATTCTGAATCTGAATTCTGAATCTGAATTCTGAATCTGAATTCTGAATCTGAATTCTGAATCTGAATTCTGAATCTGAATTCTGAATCTGAATTCTGAATCTGAATTCTGAATCTGAATTCTAAATCTGAATTCTAAATCTGAATTCTGAATCTGAATTCTGAATCTGAATTCTGAATTCTGAATCTGAATTCTGAATCTGAATTCTGAATCTGAATTCTGAATCTGAATTCTGAATCTGAATTCTGAATCTGAATTCTGAATCTGAATTCTGAATCTGAATTCTGAATCTGAATTCTGAATCTGAATTCTGAATCTGAATTCTGAATCTGAATTCTGAATCTGAATTCTGAATCTGAATTCTGAATCTGAATTCTGAATCTGAATTCTGAATCTGAATTCTGAATCTGAATTCTGAATCTGAATTCTGAATCTGAATTCTGAATCTGAATTCTGAATCTGAATTCTGAATCTGAATTCTGAATCTGAATTCTGAATCTGAATTCTGAATCTGAATTCTGAATCTGAATTCTGAATCTGAATTCTGAATCTGAATTCTGAATCTGAATTCTGAATCTGAATTCTGAATCTGAATTCTGAATCTGAATTCTGAATCTGAATTCTGAATCTGAATTCTGAATCTGAATTCTGAATCTGAATTCTGAATCTGAATTCTGAATCTGAATTCTGAATCTGAATTCTGAATCCGAATTCTGAATCTGAATTCTGAATTCTGAATCTGAATTCTGAATCTGAATTCTGAATCTGAATTCTGAATCTGAATTCTGAATCTGAATTCTGAATCTGAATTCTGAATCTGAATTCTGAATCTGAATTCTGAATCTGAATTCTGAATCTGAATTCTGAATCTGAATTCTGAATCTGAATTCTGAATCTGAATTCTGAATCTGAATTCTGAATCTGAATTCTGAATCTGAATTCTGAATCTGAATTCTGAATCTGAATTCTGAATCTGAATTCTGAATCTGAATTCTGAATCTGAATTCTGAATCTGAATTCTGAATCTGAATTCTGAATCTGAATTCTGAATCTGAATTCTGAATCTGAATTCTGAATCTGAATTCTGAATCTGAATTCTGAATCTGAATTCTGAATCTGAATTCTGAATCTGAATTCTGAATCTGAATTCTGAATCTGAATTCTGAATCTGAATTCTGAATCTGAATTCTGAATCAAAATTCTGAATCTGAATTCTGAATCTGAATTCTGAATCTGAATTCTGAATCTGAATTCTGAATCTGAATTCTGAATCTGAATTCTGAATCTGAATTCTGAATCTGAATTCTGAATCTGAATTCTGAATCTGAATTCTGAATCTGAATTCTGAATCTGAATTCTGAATCTGAATATGAGTTCTGAATCTGAATTTTGAAATCTGAATTCTGAATCCTGAATTCTGATTCCTAAACCTGTATCCTGAATTTGAAAACTGAATCTGAATTCTGCATCTGAAATTGAATCTAAATTATGTATGAGTATGTAGAAATGAAAAAAAAATAAATTCATTCTTCAACACGGGTAAAAAAAAACGAGAGTCATAAAATCTTCATATCAATTCCCCCCCAACGCACTTTTCTGTACGGCTCTGCATTTTGTTGACAGCCGGCATGGCTATAGACACTATAATTTCATATATGAAATTATAGTGTCTATAGGCATGGCGGACTCAGAAGGAAACGCCCATCCGCCATTTGCTGCAAGTGTAAGATGTAAACACTGTTGCCGTATTTGCCCCAGCAGACTGAGAAACTGCCCAGACCACGGTGCGTCTTAGTAATGCCTTTTATTTATTTGAGTTTGAACCGCTCTCAGTCATGCGTGCCGATGGCTTATTGGATAGCGTTTGCGACTTGGGATATAAAGGTTGTTGGTTCTATTCCCGAGTCAAATAAGTTTTAATTTTTTTATTTTGATTATCTCCAATTTTTAAATGATTGCTGGTGCTGCTGCTTCGAGGCGCCACTAGCAACTTTTTTTTATGCCATAATAAGTATGATATGAATTTGCTAAAGAAAACGGTTTCAACTATTTTGTTTTTTTTTCGTTTTTGAAACGGTTGTGTAGGAAAAAAAATGCATTCTTTTGAGACTAAAATCATTTTAATTGTGCAGCCCAGTTTCGCAAAAACGTTCTAGACATTTTTAAAATGGAACACACAAATCTACGGACATCAACAGAACTCGTCGAGCTGAGTCGATAGGTACCTATAAAGGTATGTCTAAGACCCATAATTAATGATCTCTCAAATCGTCCGATAACCAAACCTTTCTGTTAGAAAGGCAAAAATTGATGAAGATGGATGTGGTGAGGTAAAGTATGGTGTACGTTAACAAATTTTCCTTGCAAAAATGTTCTTTCGCTCTTTTCATCATCCGTAAATATTCTCCTCACTTTTCTTCCCACCTTTATCAATTTTCAATTCTGAAATTGTTTCTCCAAGAATACTAATTTTCACAGTTTTTGATAAATTTGCGATGACTTAAAGGTCATTACGCATGAAAACACGATTTTGTTTTGTGAAAACTTTTTTTCACAATTTTTCTGAAATTAAGGGTGCTGCATACTTTTAGGAGTAAAACCATACTACTAAAAGTTGTAAAATCCGAAATCATAAAAAAAAATTTTGGATGAAAGGAATTTTAATGTTGACAAACGCGTGATGCAAAACAATCATATTCCAGCAAATGAAAATGAGATTTACAAGATTAAGAATTCAGATTCAGAATTCAGATTCAGAATTTAGATTCAAATTCAGATTCAGAATTCAGATTCAGAATTCAGATTCAGAATTCAGATTCAGAATTCAGATTCAGAATTCAGATTCAGAATTCAGATTCAGAATTAAAAATTCAGATTCAGAATTCAGATTCAGAATTCAGATTCAGAATTCAGATTCAGAATTCAGATTCAGAATTCAAAATTCAGAATTCAAAATTCAGATTCAGAATTCAGATTCAGAATTCAGATTCAGAATTCAGATTCAGAATTCAGATTCAGAATTCAGATTCAGAATTCAGATTCAGAATTCAGATTCAGAATTCAGATTCAGAATTCAGATTCAGAATTCAGATTCAGAATTCAGAATTCAGATTCAGAATTCAGATTCAGAATTCAGAATTCAGATTCAGAATTCAGATTCAGAATTCAGATTCAGAATTCAGATTCAGAATTCAGATTCAGAATTCAGATTCAGAATTCAGATTCAGAATTCAGATTCAGAATTCAGATTCAGAATTCAGATTCAGAATTCAGATTCAGAATTCAGATTCAGAATTCAGATTCAGAATTCAGATTCAGAATTCAGATTCAGAATTCAGATTCAGAATTCAGATTCAGAATTCAGATTCAGAATTCAGATTCAGAATTCAGATTCAGAATTCAGATTCAGAATTTAGATTCAAATTCAGATTCAGAATTCAGATTCAGAATTCAGATTCAGAATTCAGATTCAGAATTCAGATTCAGAATTCAGATTCAGAATTCAGATTCAGAATTCAGATTCAGAATTCAGATTCAGAATTCAGATTCAGAATTCAGATTCAGAATTCAGATTCAGAATTCAAAATTCAGATTCAGAATTCAGATTCAGAATTCAGATTCAGAATTCAGATTCAGAATTCAGATTCAGAATTCAGATTCAGAATTCAGATTCAGAATTCAGATTCAGAATTCAGATTCAGAATTCAGATTCAGAATTCAGATTCAGAATTCAGATTCAGAATTCAGATTCAGAATTCAGATTCAGAATTCAGATTCAGAATTCAGATTCAGAATTCAGATTCAGAATTCAGATTCAGAATTCAGATTCAGAATTCAGATTCAGAATTCAGATTCAGAATTCAGATTCAGAATTCAGATTCAGAATTCAGATTCAGAATTCAGATTCAGAATTCAGATTCAGAATTCAGATTCAGAATTCAGATTCAGAATTCAGATTCAGAATTCAGATTCAGAATTCAGATTCAGAATTCAGATTCAGAATTCAGATTCAGAATTCAGATTCAGAATTCAGATTCAGAATTCAGATTCAGAATTCAGATTCAGAATTCAGATTCAGAATTCAGATTCAGAATTCAGATTCAGAATTCAGATTCAGAATTCAGATTCAGAATTCAGATTCAGAATTCAGATTCAGAATTCAGATTCAGAATTCAGATTCAGAATTCAGATTCAGAATTCAGATTCAGAATTCAGATTCAGAATTCAGATTCAGAATTCAGATTCAGAATTCAGATTCAGAATTCAGATTCAGAATTCAGATTCAGAATTCAGATTCAGAATTCAGATTCAGAATTCAGATTCAGAATTCAGATTCAGAATTCAGATTCAGAATTCAGATTCAGAATTCAGATTCAGAATTCAGATTCAGAATTCAGATTCAGAATTCAGATTCAGAATTCAGATTCAGAATTCAGATTCAGAATTCAGATTCAGAATTCAGATTCAGAATTCAGATTCAGAATTCAGATTCAGAATTCAGATTCAGAATTCAGATTCAGAATTCAGAATTCAGATTCAGAATTCAGAATTCAGATTCAGAATTCAGATTCAGAATTCAGATTCAGAATTCAGATTCAGAATTCAGATTCAGAATTCAGATTCAGAATTCAGATTCAGAATTCAGATTCAGAATTCAGATTCAGAATTCAGATTCAGAATTCAGATTCAGAATTCAGATTCAGAATTCAGATTCAGAATTCAGATTCAGAATTCAGATTCAGAATTCAGATTCAGAATTCAGATTCAGAATTCAGATTCAGAATTCAGATTCAGAATTCAGATTCAGAATTCAGATTCAGAATTCAGATTCAGAATTCAGATTCAGAATTCAGATTCAGAATTCAGATTCAGAATTCAGATTCAGAATTCAGATTCAGAATTCAGATTCAGAATTCAGATTCAGAATTCAGATTCAGAATTCAGATTCAGAATTCAGATTCAGAATTCAGATTCAGAATTCAGATTCAGAATTCAGATTCAGAATTCAGATTCAGAATTCAGATTCAGAATTCAGATTCAGAATTCAGATTCAGAATTCAGATTCAGAATTCAGATTCAGAATTCAGATTCAGAATTCAGATTCAGAATTCAGATTCAGAATTCAGATTCAGAATTCAGATTCAGAATTCAGATTCAGAATTCAGATTCAGAATTCAGATTCAGAATTCAGATTCAGAATTCAGATTCAGAATTCAGATTCAGAATTCAGATTCAGAATTCAGATTCAGAATTCAGATTCAGAATTCAGATTCAGAATTCAGATTCAGAATTCAGATTCAGAATTCAGATTCAGAATTCAGATTCAGAATTCAGATTCAGAATTCAGATTCAGAATTCAGATTCAGAATTCAGATTCAGAATTCAGATTCAGAATTCAGATTCAGAATTCAGATTCAGAATTCAGATTCAGAATTCAGATTCAGAATTCAGATTCAGAATTCAGATTCAGAATTCAGATTCAGAATTCAGAATTCAGATTCAGAATTCAGAATTCAGATTCAGATTCAGAATTCAGATTCAGAATTCAGATTCAGAATTCAGATTCAGAATTCAGATTCAGAATTCAGATTCAGAATTCAGATTCAGAATTCAGATTCAGAATTCAGATTCAGAATTCAGATTCAGAATTCAGATTCAGAATTCAGATTCAGAATTCAGATTCAGAATTCAGATTCAGAATTCAGATTCAGAATTCAGATTCAGAATTCAGATTCAGAATTCAGATTCAGAATTCAGATTCAGAATTCAGATTCAGAATTCAGATTCAGAATTCAGATTCAGAATTCAGATTCAGAATTCAGATTCAGAATTCAGATTCAGAATTCAGATTCAGAATTCAGATTCAGAATTTAGATTCAGAATTCAGATTCAGAATTCAGATTCAGAATTCAGATTCAGAATTCAGATTCAGAATTCAGATTCAGAATTCAGATTCAGAATTCAGATTCAGAATTCAGATTCAGAATTCAGATTCAGAATTCAGATTCAGAATTCAGATTCAGAATTCAGATTCAGAATTCAGATTCAGAATTCAGATTCAGAATTCAGATTCAGAATTCAGATTCAGAATTCAGATTCAGAATTCAGATTCAGAATTCAGATTCAGAATTCAGATTCAGAATTCAGATTCAGAATTCAGATTTAGATTTCAGATTTAGAATTCAGATTCAGAATTCAGATTCAGAATTCAGATTCAGAATTCAGATTCAGAATTCAAAATTCAGATTCAGAATTCTGAATCTGAATTCTGAATCTGAATTCTGAATCTGAATTCTGAATCTGAATTCTGAATCTGAATTCTGAATCTGAATTCTGAATCTGAATTCTGAATCTGAATTCTGAATCTGAATTCTGAATCTGAATTCTGAATCTGAATTCTGAATCTGAATTCTGAATCTGAATTCTGAATCTGAATTCTGAATCTGAATTCTGAATCTGAATTCTGAATCTGAATTCTGAATCTGAATTCTGAATCTGAATTCTGAATCTGAATTCTGAATCTGAATTCTGAATCTGAATTCTGAATCTGAATTCTGAATCTGAATTCTGAATCTGAATTCTGAATCTGAATTCTGAATCTGAATTCTGAATCTGAATTCTGAATCTGAATTCTGAATCTGAATTCTGAATCTGAATTCTGAATCTGAATTCTGAATCTGAATTCTGAATCTGAATTCTGAATCTGAATTCTGAATCTGAATTCTGAATCTGAATTCTGAATCTGAATCGTCAAATGGCTGGCAACGCTGGACTTGTTGGACTAAGTCTGTTTCTTGGCAAAAGATAAATCGAAAATTATAGTGCAAATTTACCTTTCGGAATTAATATTTTGGCAACGGGGCACTTCCAAACGGCAGCTGGGTCCTGATCACTTGAAATCTGGTTCTGGCACTACGGTAACACATCCCGGATCGAGGTATTTATCTTCACTTTTTTACCCGAGGAATCGACCGATGCACTTACACCGTCTATTGTTTACAACGGTTTGCTAGACACTGATTAATCGGTAACTCACGCTCTGCAAGAGAAACTGTTTTCGGATAGTGAATTTTGAGTGACTTCTGGATAAATAGTCCCAGCCCGCACTATCATCATGAATTCTAATGATGATGATGATATCGCAGTGATCTGTTGCATATGTGAACACGTCGAGAAAGACCTGGAGCGTGTGATAGAATGTGTTTCTTGCAACCAATCAGTTCATTTCAAGTGCAAAAAACTGCGCGGAAATGCAATCGCCCGAGCAAGAAGCAAACCATTCTATTGCTCACCGGAATGTTTCAACTTGCATGACCAACAGCATAAGAAGAAGGAGGGTTTCGATGTACTCGTCGAAGAAATTCGTGCATTAGGCCAAAGTGTACGGGAAGCACGACATGAATCAGCCACTGTGCGCATTGCAATTGAAAAATCACAACATCAGATAGCCGAAATAAAGGAAACGAATAAACACATCGAAGCCTCGCAGGAATTTCTGGCTGCTAAATTTGATTTCCTAAGCAAAGGGTTCGAAGATTTTAGGGAGGAAATAGCTTTGCTGAGATCTGAAAATCACGAGCTGAAATTAGAAATTGAAGAATGCAAAGGCAAAAACGTTGCCCTTAACAGACGGGTAGAGGGATTAGAGCTTGAAGTGGACCAACTTAATCGCAAGGGCCTTTCGCGCAACGCTATCGTCCTGGGATTACCAACAGCGGACAATGAAAACTTACGTGAAGCTATCGTTGCTCTCGCAAATGCCGTAACGTGCAATCTAACTAATGAAGAGATCGTCAGCGTGAAACGGTTGAATGGCAATAATACTCAAAGAGATGCTCCGGTTTTGATCGTCTTCGAGTCGGAAACAAAAAAAGAAGAACTATTCTACAAGAAACGCGTTCATGGAGTTCTTAAGGCTTCGGATATTGGTGATTTATATCGCGGATCCATTAAAACTGTAACGCTTCGAGATGAGCTGACATCATTTGGCAAAGATCTGCTCAAGGAATCGAGACAACTTCAGGATGAATTAGGATTCAAGTACGTTTGGCCAGGACGAGACGGGAAAGTGCTGATGAAGAAATGTGATGGATCTAAGGTGGTGAAGATTTGTACCAAAGGAGAACTGCTGGTTATGTTGGAGTCTAAAAATAAACGCAACCTGAACGCTTCATCTTCGTCGTTAATTATCGTGTCATCACCGAAGCGCATGCAGAGGAGCAACTAAGAAAACACCGGAATAAAATACAATAATTATGGATTATACAATTAACAATTATAAATACAATACTATTGATGAATTAAATAAAAATGCTGCTAATATAAAACAAAACTGCTATCGACTGAACATTTTTCAACTAAACATACGTGGATTAAACAATTTATCCAAATTTGATGATCTAAAACTTATTTTACAACAACTATCGGAATCAATGGATGTTATAATACTAGGGGAGACATGGATTAAAGAGAATCGAACACATCTTTTAAAAATCCCTGGTTATAAAAGCTTATTCTCTTGTAGAACAGATAGTGCGGGAGGTGGACTCGCAATTTTTGTAAAAGAGACGCTAAAATATGATGAAATCAGTTGTGAACATGATGCTGGCTTTCACCACATTAACATTACCCTGAAAATCAACAACCAAAAAACTGATTTACACGCAATCTACAGGCCCCCTTCCTACAGTATTATTAACTTCTTTTCTAAACTTGAATCTATCCTATCAAGATCAAAGCAGGGCTCGTCTTGTGTGATAGTTGGTGATATAAACATTCCGATTAATAATCTCATCAATCCAAATACTGTCGACTATACAGATCTGTTAAAATCTTACAATTTTTGTGTAACAAATACGAATGTTACGAGACCCATAAGCAGCAACATATTAGACCATGTCTTATGCTCCGAAGCAGTTCAGTCAAGGATCATAAATGAAACTGTTCTGACAGATATCAGCGATCATTGTTGCATAATTTCGTCGATAGGATTACGGAAAAGCGTATGTCACCAGGAACTCGAAAAAGTTGTCGTCAAAAATATTTTACTTAGTGAGAAATTCGAAGCAAACTTAAGCGATCTCGAACAATACACACCACATGAACGTTTGATCAAGGTAATTGATTTGTATAAAAATCTGAAGGAGGAATGTTCATTCACTTATAAAATCAAAGCAAAGGTAAAAGGATTCTGTCCCTGGATTACGTTAGATCTTTGGCAGTGGATGAAAATGAAAGATAAAATTCTAAGTAAATATAAGAGAAATCCAAATAGCCTTTACCTAAGAGACCTTTTGAAGCACACTTCCAAAAATCTTCAAATCTTGAAAGAAACGTCTAAAAGAGAATACTATAGGAACCTGTTAACAAATGCTAGCTCGAAAAACATGTGGAAATGCCTTAATTCACTTGTGGGATCGAAAAAAGAGAGCCAAGAAATCAAGTTAAATGTAAAAGGAAAACTTATCGAGGATCAAGAATTGGTTGCCAACGAACTCAACGATTTTTTCAGTGAAATAGGGCCCCAGCTTGCTGCTACGATTAATAGTCGAGGAGACCCCAACAGATTTGGTACACTTACGCCTCAACGAAGCTCAATATTTCTTCGACCAGCAAGTTTCCAGGAAGTTATCTTGCTTATCAAAGACCTTGACTCTAATAAAAGTGTGGGTGATGACGGAATTCCAACCCATTTTATTAAGCAACACTTCAATTTTTTCTCGCACTTAATAAAAGACGTATTTAACGAGAGCCTTTCAACTGGAAAGTTTCCAGATTGCCTTAAAATTGCCAGAGTTGTCCCTATTCATAAACAAGGGTCAAAAACAGATTCCAACAACTACCGTCCAATCTCAATTTTGCCAGTACTGAGTAAACTCTTCGAGAAAATGTTAGTCTCACGAATAACAGATTATTTCCAACAAAATAATATTATCTACGAACACCAATATGGATTCCGCTCAGGCTCAAGCACCACCACAGCAACTTGCGATTTATTTTCTGAAATTTATCACGCACTAGAGAAGAAAAAGCGAAATGGCCTTCTCTTTCTAGACCTCAAAAAGGCGTTTGACACTATTGACCATACTATTCTTCTAAAGAAATTAGCGATCAATGGAATTCGTGGACAAGCGTACGATCTCATCAAAAGCTTTCTGTCTAACAGAAACCAGTATGTAATGTTGAACGGATTTAAAAGTCATCTTCGCCCCCTTAAAGTAGGAGTGCCTCAAGGAAGTAACTTGGGCCCCTTGTTGTTCCTCATCTACGTCAATGACTTGCCTAACTTGCAGCTCCACGGAAAACCACGATTATTTGCTGATGACACCTGCTTGTTGTATACCGAAACAAATCTCAACGATATGATCCAGCACAAAGCTGAAGATATAAAACTCCTCCAGGAATACTTCAGTGAAAACATGTTGTCTCTGAACTTATGCAAAACGAAGCACATGGTTTTGAATCCATTTCGGACCGCTGAAACTGAACAATGTGAACTTTTTGTTGAATCAGTTAAAATCGAACGAGTGACGAATTTCACGTATCTTGGATTAACAATCGACTCAGCTTTAAAATGGACACACCATATTAAAACACTCAAAAATGAAGTTGCCGCAGCGTGCGGGCTGTACTGGAAAATAAATAGCTTCGTACCCCAAAAGCAACTTTCCATTATGTATCAGGCGTTTGTTCAATCCAAATTACAGTACCTGATTTTCATCTGGGGAGCCGCATCCAAAACGAGTATCAAACCCTTACAGATAGCTCAAAACCGCTGTTTAAAGGCCGTATACAAGCGACCTAGGCTGTATCCAACTAGGAGCCTTTACCACGAAGCAGAAAAATCTACTCTACCACTGAATGCATTGAGAGAACTACAAGCTGCATCTATCATCCACAATCACCTACATAACCCGTTTGCACATCATAATCTGCAATATGATCGTCCAGACCACAGATATTCTTTGAGACATCAAAATAGCCTGTGCGTACAACAGCCCACTTCAGAATTTTCCAAGAAAGCTTTTACCTACTATGGTAAAGTCTGTTATAATCGACTACCGGCAAATATACGATCTGAAAGAAACCTCGCCAAATTCAAAGTGCTCATTAAGAGGCACATTAGATCTAATTTAGAAACGTACATCCAATGATCTAAACCAACAGTCCGGTTTCCGGTAACCTAACAGACTGCGTTCTCTTAAAAGAGGGTCTCCTCACTGAGAACGCGCGCAATGCCTGATTCCTCATCACGCTTTGTCACTAATGCATGTGTGTATATTGTATACACATTTTTTTTTCTCGCCACCAGCCGCCACCGCCCTCCATCACCGCCCTCCACCACCGCCCACCGCCACAAAACATCGCCTCCATACACCGTCATCGCATCGCCCAATAATAAAGTGTATAATATCAATCTGTCGTTATGAAAACTAGAATTGTGAAACCAAATGTTGTAAAAATCATTGAAAAAAAAATCTTATAATAAAGTGATGAGGAGGTTTTATGCCTTTGGGAGAAGTGGCCTGAAAGTAGCTACACTCCCAGGGGCTTTTCCCTGCTCAAAAAAAAAAAAAAAATTCTGAATCTGAATATGAGTTCTGAATCTGAATTTTGAAATCTGAATTCTGAATCCTGAATTCTGATTCCTAAACCTGTATCCTGAATTTGAAAACTGAATCTGAATTCTGCATCTGAAATTGAATCTAAATTATGTATGAGTATGTAGAAATGAAAAAAAAAAAATTCATTCTTCAACACGGGTAAAAAAAAACGAGAGT
This sequence comes from Uranotaenia lowii, assembly GCF_029784155.1. NCBI lineage: Eukaryota > Metazoa > Arthropoda > Insecta > Diptera > Culicidae > Uranotaenia > Uranotaenia lowii. Next base: position 15,166 of record NW_026597004.1, read on the forward strand.
CATAAAATCTTCATATCAATTCCCCCCCAACGCACTTTTCTGTACGGCTCTGCATTTTGTTGACAGCCGGCATGGCTATAGACACTATAATTTCATATATGAAATTATAGTGTCTATAGGCATGGCGGACTCAGAAGGATACGCCCATCCGCCATTTGCTGCATTGAAAAGCAAGAAGTGTAAGATGTAAACACTGTTGCCGTATTTGCCCCAGCAGACTGAGAAACTGCCCAGACCACGGTGCGTCTTAGTAATGCCTTTTATTTATTTGAGTTTGAACCGCTCTCAGTCATGCGTGCCGATGGCTTATTGGATAGCGCTTGCGACTTGGGATATAAAGGTTGTTGATTCTATACCCGAGTCAAATAAGTTTTAATTTTTTTATTTTGATTATCTCCAATTTTTAAATGATTGCTGGTGCTGCTGCTTCGAGGCGCCACTAGCAACTTTTTTTTATGCCATAATAAGTATGATATGAATTTGCTAAAGAAAACGGTTTCAACTATTTTGTTTTTTTTTTCGTTTTTGAAACGGTTGTGTAGGAAAAAAAATGCATTCTTTTGAGACTAAAATCATTTTAATTGTGCAGCCCAGTTTCGCAAAAACGTTCTAGACATTTTTAAAATGGAACACACAAATCTACGGACATCAACAGAACTCGTCGAGCTGAGTCGATAGGTACCTATAAAGGTATGTCTAAGACCCATAATTAATGATCTCTCAAATCGACCGATAACCAAACCTTTCTGTTAGAAAGGCAAAAATTGATGAAGATGGATGTGGTGAGGTAAAGTATGGTGTACGTTAACAAATTTTCCTTGCAAAAATGTTCTTTCGCTCTTTTCATCATCCGTAAATATTCTCCTCACTTTTCTTCCCACCTTTATCAATTTTCAATTCTGAAATTGTTTCTCCAAGAATACTAATTTTCACAGTTTTTGATAAATTTGCGATGACTTAAAGGTCATTACGCATGAAAACACGATTTTGTTTTGTGAAAACTTTTTTTCACAATTTTTCTGAAATTAAGGGTGCTGCATACTTTTAGGAGTAAAACCATACTACTAAAAGTTGTAAAATCCGAAATCATAAAAAAAAATTTTGGATGAAAGGAATTTTAATGTTGACAAACGCGTGATGCAAAACAATCATATTCCAGCAAATGAAAATGAGATTTACAAGATTAAGAATTCAGATTCAGAATTCAGATTCAGAATTCAGATTCAGAATTCAGATTCAGAATTCAGATTCAGAATTCAGATTCAGAATTCAGATTCAGAATTCAGATTCAGAATTCAGATTCAGAATTCAGATTCAGAATTCAGATTCAGAAATCAGATTCAGAATTCAAAATTCAGATTCAGAATTCAGATTCAGAATTCAGATTCAGAATTCAGATTCAGAATTCAGATTCAGAATTCAGATTCAGAATTCAGATTCAGAATTCAGATTCAGAATTCAGATTCAGAATTCAGATTCAGAATTCAGATTCAGAATTCAGATTCAGAATTCAGATTCAGAATTCAGATTCAGAATTCAGATTCAGAATTCAGATTCAGAATTCAGATTCAGAATTAAAAATTCAGATTCAGAATTCAGATTCAGAATTCAGATTCAGAATTCAGATTCAGAATTCAAAATTCAGAATTCAAAATTCAGATTCAGAATTCAGATTCAGAATTCAGATTCAGAATTCAGATTCAGAATTCAGATTCAGAATTCAGATTCAGAATTCAGATTCAGAATTCAGATTCAGAATTCAGATTCAGAATTCAGATTCAGAATTCAGATTCAGAATTCAGATTCAGAATTCAGATTCAGAATTCAGATTCAGAATTCAGATTCAGAATTCAGAATTCAGATTCAGATTCAGAATTCAGATTCAGAATTCAGATTCAGAATTCAGATTCAGAATTCAGATTCAGAATTCAGATTCAGAATTCAGATTCAGAATTCAGATTCAGAATTCAGATTCAGAATTCAGATTCAGAATTCAGATTCAGAATTCAGATTCAGAATTTAGATTCAAATTCAGATTCAGAATTCAGATTCAGAATTCAGATTCAGAATTCAGATTCAGAATTCAGATTCAGAATTCAGATTCAGAATTCAGATTCAGAATTCAGATTCAGAATTCAGATTCAGAATTCAGATTCAGAATTCAGATTCAGAAATCAGATTCAGAATTCAAAATTCAGATTCAGAATTCAGATTCAGAATTCAGATTCAGAATTCAGATTCAGAATTCAGATTCAGAATTC
>NW_026597005.1:0-17413 GCF_029784155.1 Uranotaenia lowii
CTTCCTCATGCTTCTCCCCGCACTTAGAGCAGCGTGCCTGATTGCAACAGTAGGCGGCCGTATGATCCAACTGCTTGCACTTCTGGCAGAACATGACCGAAGGCACATAAAGTCTCACAGGTAGACGAACCTTCCCGATCGCAACGTAATCAGGAAGTGCAGTGCCGGAAAAGGTAACCCGAAAAGAGTTCGACAGGGAAAACTTCCGTTTTTCCCCCTCGCCAGATGCTGATTTCAACTGACGCGCGTCCAGCACCTTGACCATGGGAAGGCCAGGGTCTTTGAATCGGCCAACCCCGGACTTCACCAGGTCATCGACGGTCAAACCCTCTTCCGTTACCACTCCGTCGATTTCCACGTCACGAGCGGGAACGTAAACGCGGTATTCGATCGTAAACTTCGGGTCACAAGCAATGGCATTTGCTTCCTTCAAGCTACCAACAACAATGCGCATCTTGTGCGGTCTCATAGGCTGGTAGCTTATTACGGAAGGGTAAGATCGATCAAGGTCCCGTGCAATTGAAATCACATTGGGTGATTTACCATTCGTTTTGGACCGGATGTAAACCACCCAAGGTCCCGTCGATTCAGCTTGGTAAACCCGACGGCGAGGGGGAGGTTTAGGCAACTCTGCGAGGGGGGTATTTGTTTCTGGTAAGGTTGATTTTGACAGAAGATTATAAGAGGGAGAGGAAGAGCTACCAAATTTAAAGGTTTTCGGTGAAATAGTTAAACTATAGGGTTTGGAGGAGGGGGAGGGGTTATTTTCGGTGTCTGAAAGGTACATTGGTACGTGGGGTTCGTTATCCGAGTCTGTTTCGTCGGAAACGGCTTCTTTAGAAACATTTTCTTCTCGTAATGCGGGGTCTTTACCCGCCTCACCGTCGTCATCCATCAGCCGGCAATTTTCCAAACTGATGGGTATATGCGGAGAACAAAACCAATAAAAAAAATTATCTTATATATATTCAGCCGTATATAAATATATATAAAAAGATAAAAGAAGATAATAATAATAATAAACAGAAGAGAAAAGAATGAACAACCAATTAAAAAAGAAAAGAAAAGAGAAAAAAAAAAACCCAAATTATTTTTGGAAAAAAAAAAATTGTTTTGAACCACTCTATCAAACCTTCACCCAAGCCAGCCAACAATGTGGTTCTTTGTTTGCTGACGAATGGGCACAGCACCAAGGCTATTGTGTTTAGCCGGTAGAATCCTCCTAGTGGCGGCGTTCCAGTACCAGTTCCACTTGATAACTTGGTTTTCCAGGTAACTATCCGGTAACGGCACGTAAGTCCGGATTATCGGATAGCAGCACTAAAAATATCAATAACCGAACTTAACCAACTGTTATCACGCACTTTTGTTTCACGGGGAAAGGAAAAAATACTCGACCGTCTCCGATGAGTGATGAGAGACGAATGTGAGAATTAAATAATAATATTAATTTATGGACCAAGTAGATTCACTACTGGCAGATTTGTCGAAAATCTTAGTTAACCTTAAGAAAAATCCTAATCGAAGATACAGGAGAGCAACGTTATTGAACAAACTAAACCAAAGTAGAATCTATTACAACGAAATATTAGATTTAATAGATCTCTTTGGGGGAACCAAACAGATTTTTTTTATAAAGTCGGCAAGGTTACTGTACGGCGAAATAAAAACTTTAATAGATTCAAAGCTTGATCGAAATCATCTGATTTCATTTAAGACCTTAGCAAAAGTGTCGTTATCATTTTTACAGTTACATAAAAGAAACATGGCAAACCCAAAGGTAGACGTAAAATTGGGTACGACGCTGATTCAAATGTATGATGGCGCACCACAGCATTTGGATGCTTTCATTGACTCCGTAAATTTATTCAATGACACGGTACAAAGTGATTTTGCTGCAGCCACGGCCGCACAAATACAAACAGCTCAAGTTACCGTAGTGAAGCTCATAAAATCACGGCTAACAGGCGTAGCCCGGCAAGTAATTGCAGGAGCCGATGATTTACAAGGCATCATAGACGCAGTAAAACAACACTGCGAGTCAAAAATTACTTCGGACAATGTTCTGGCCAAGCTAAAAGCAACCAGACAAAAAGATTCAATTCAAACTTTTTGTAACGAAGTTGAAACTTTAACAACACAACTTAAATCATGCTATGTAAGGGAAGAAATCCCAGCAAACAGAGCCAACACGATGGCAACCAAAAAAGGAGTCGAGGCTCTAATAAGCGGTAGCAAGAATACCGACACAAAACTTATTTTGAAGGCTGGGACCTTCAACAAAATTAATGACGCAATTCAAAAGGTGATGGAAAATAATGAAATCACCAGTAACAACAATTCACCTGCTACAAATGCTCAAATTTTAACAGGTCGAGTAAGCCACCCAAGAGGGCGTGGAACAAACCACAGAGGACGTGGTAATTATTCAAACTTTTACCAACATGATCGACACGTTAGGTACCAAAACTCGCCCCATAATCGTGGAAATTTTTCAAACCAGAGGGGTCATTGGTCTCATCGAGGTAATTTCTCGAATCAAAGAGGCAATTGGACTCAGCGTGGACGGTATCCACCGAATATGTTTTTTAGCACACCAAGGCGGTGCACAATATCAGCCGCCAGCGCACCAGGCAATTCAAATGCCGTTGCATCCACACATTCAAATGCCACAGCAACAACATATTCTACAGTCAACAAATGGAAATATCCACCCTTTAGGGGTACAGCTGGGGCAGCATATACAATAAATGTGTCTGCCACCAATTACGTCCAACTGATGGTTGATATGTCCGATGTGCAATTATCATTTATTGTTGATTGCGGATCTGATATATCAGTTGTCAAATGTGGATTATTAAGAAAAACTCAGATTTATTATCCAAGCCAAAAATGTGACATAGCTGGAATTGGCCATGGAAACGTAAGTACAATGGGTACTACGCAAACAAATATCATATTAAATGATATTAAAATACCTCAGATGTTTCACATAGTAAGAAACGATTTCCCGATTCCTACTGATGGAATCTTAGGGAGAGATTTTCTAGTAAACCATAAATGCAATATAGATTATGATTCTTGGCTTCTCAAACTGACAAACAATTTTGAAACATTTACAATTCCAATAGTAAACAAGCAAGTCAACTCAAATCTTATACCAGCTAGGTGTGAGATAATCAAACAACTTGAAAACATTAACATTCAGGAAGACAGTGTAATTTTTTCAGAAGAAATATTCCCAGGAGTATTTTGCGCTAATACTCTGGTAAATAAAGGCAATTGTAATGTTAAAATTATTAATACTACAACTAAGGAAGTTTTATTACCGGCAAACTTCTATCCCAAACATGAACCCCTATCAAATTTTTACTTTTGTGCTATTTCAAACAACACAAACAAAGAAAATATTAGCGAACGAGCTCAGAAACTGAAAAATGAACTGAAACTTGAAAACAGTGATCCTCATATCAGAGATAAACTTGAAAACCTTTGCATTGAATTTAATGACATATTTTCGCTTCAAGGTGATTTGCTTACGGAAAACAATTTTTACGAACAAAGTATAGCTCTCAATGACCAAAAACCGACATATATTAAAAACTATAGATTGCCAGAATCTCAAAAAAATGAAATTAATGAACAAATACAGACCATGCTTAATGAAGGGATAATTCAAAATTCAACCTCACCTTACAACTCGCCTATTTTACTTGTTCCAAAGAAATCAAATTCAAATGGAAGTAAAAAATGGCGTCTTGTAATTGATTACCGTCAACTGAACAAAAAAATAACCCCAGATAAATTTCCACTCCCGCGGATAGATGAAATTTTGGATCAATTGGGTCGTGCAAGATACTTTTCTACACTCGACCTAATGTCTGGATTTCATCAAATCCCATTAGACAAAAATTCCAAAAAATACACAGCCTTCTCCTCTGATAAAGGCCATTTTGAATTTAATAGGCTTCCATTCGGTCTAAACATAAGCCCTAACTCCTTTCAACGCATGATGTCCATCGCGTTAAGCGGTCTACCTCCAAACTGTGCATTCCTCTACATAGATGATATTATCGTAGTAGGATGCTCAATTAATCACCATATAGCAAATTTACGCGAAGTGTTTCAGCACTTAAGAAAATTCAAACTTAAATTAAATCCATTTAAATGCCATTTCTTCAAGAATGAGGTGACTTATTTAGGACACCATATTTCGAGAGATGGCATACAACCCGACAAAAGTAAATATGATACTATTCGAAACTACCCAGTACCGAAGAATTCAGATGAAGTTCGGCGATTTGTTGCTTTTTGTAATTACTATCGTCGCTTCATCAAAAATTTTTCAGATATAGCCAACCCTCTAAACAAATTATTACGCAAGGATTCAATATTCAAATGGAACGAGGAGTGTCAGAAATCATTCGACACTCTTAAGATGAAATTATTATCACCAAATATTTTACAGTTCCCCGATTACACAAAAGATTTTATTATCACTACAGATGCGTCCAAAGTAGCTTGCGGAGCAGTACTGGCTCAACGTTTTGGAGATTTTGAATTACCAATTGCATTTGCCAGCAAGGCTTTTACAAAAGGTGAATCACACAAATCAACAATCGAACAGGAACTGACCGCCATACATTGGGCCATCGAGTATTTTAGACCATATATCTATGGCCGGAAATTCGTTATACGTACTGACCATAGACCACTAATATATTTATTTTCACTTAAAAACCCCTCATCCAAACTCACACGTATGAGATGGGATTTGGAGGAATACGATTTTAAGGTAGAATACATTAAAGGTAGTTCAAATGTGTTATCTGATGCGTTATCTAGAATTCAAATAACGTCAGACACACTAAAAAACATGTATTTAGTAACTAGATCTATGGCAAAGAAAAATGCTGCTACAACAACTACCAGCCAGACACAGAAGCCTGATCAACTTCACGTGTACGAAGCTGTCAGTAGTTTAGAAGCATTCGACTTGCCAAAATTAACATTTTCATATAATAATGATAAAACATCGATAAATATGATAATATACGATAAAAAATTCCGGAAGAGACTAACTCCAACGTTAGCTCTAGCAATAGAAAATCCCGAAAACTTTAGAATAGAATTAGAAAAAGTTTTAAAAATAATCGATGGCAGGCCTGCCGATAATTCAAATACGAAAGCAACATATCCAAGAAAGCTAGCAATACAAACAAACGACATTATATTCACACATGTTGATTTAAATTCATTTAAAAGTTTCGGTAATGCAGTTCTTAGGAACGCTACCATATTAATTTACGAGAAACCTGTTGAAATAAAAACATCGGAAGAAATTAAAAACATATTAAAACAATACCATGACTCTCCGACGGGAGGTCATCCAGGTATAAATAGATTATACAAAAAATTAAAGTCCCTATACTCTTGGCCAAATATGAAACAAACTGTTTCAGACTACGTCAAGGTATGTGAACTTTGTAAAATAAATAAACATGCGATTACAGCAAAAACGCCAGCAATCGTTACTACCACACCTAACAAAACCTTCGATGTAGTGTCCATTGACACCATCGGTCCGTTTGCTCTCACTGAAAAAGGAAACCGCTATGCAGTGACATTGCAATCAGATCCCTGCAACGTTACACGATTTGTCTATGTATCGTGTGACCAACATCTTTTAAATATGTGCTCGTGAATCTCGTTTTTAAGCTTTTTTTCCACAGATTTAAGCTTTTTTTGCCTTGAGAGCATATGAGACGAAAGCTTAAATGTGAGGAAAAAAGCTTAAATCTGTAAAAACGAGGGGAAAAAAAGGGGAAATCTGAGAGATGTGATCCATACGGTTTGAATAGCGTTGCCGCCGTCTGATTGCAATGCGATCTTTCCAAGTATGTAATTGCAATACCCATTCCGGACAAATCAGCTGTTACAATAGCTAAAGCAGTTGTAGAAAAATGCATCCTTATATACGGTCCCATGAGATGTATCAAAACAGATCAAGGAACCGAATACAAAGGAGTGTTTGACGAAATATGCAATTTGCTACAATTAAACCACACTTGCTCAACAGCTTACCACCCTCAAACAATCGGTGCGTTAGAACGCAACCATAAATGCTTGAACGAATACTTAAGGATATTTTCAAACCAACGCACGAATGATTGGGATGAGTGGCTTCCCTTTTATTGCTTTGTTTACAATACAACGCCTAACGTACAACACGATTTCACGCCATTCGAATTAATTTTTGGAAAAACATGTAATACTTTTGAATTTTGTAACAATAACGTTGATCCCTTATATAACTTCGACTCGTATCAAAAAGAACTAAAATATAGATTACAAGTTACTCACAACAATGTCATGCAAACTCTCAACAAAGAAAAAATCAAAAGAACAAATGCAGTCAATAATAACATTAATATAACAGATATAAAAATAGGCGATACAGTGTATTTAAAAAGAGAAAATAGACACAAGTTAGACCCCGTTTACAACGGACCTTTCTTGATTACAAAAATAAATACGCCAAACGTAACAATAATAAATGCAGATAATAGAGAGCAGGAAGTACACATATCAAGACTAATCAAATAGGCAGCTAAACCGCCTCCTTTTCCATTAAGGGGGAAGGGGTGCAGGATACAGAAACATACAATTAAAATTAAACGTGATACAGAAATATAACATTATAATTAAATAATACCTATTTTGCAATCATGAACCGAAATCAACATATTATATAGAATCATTAAAAATTGTGAGAGGCACTTGAAGCAAATCCGAATAATTTACCTTTCAATTTTGGCCCGTACACAGCAAAAATTATTTTCTGTAAAATTACAGCAAATGTCCTGTAACAAAAAGGAGCAGGACATTTACCGTAATTTTACAGGTCGAGGACATGGCAATTCACAGGATAGTTTAAAATTACAGGCCTGTAATATCAAGAGACCTTTAATTGCAAGCGATCTGTAATTGCAAGCGACCTGTAAATGCAAGCGAGCTGTAATTGCAAGCGACCTGTAATTTCAAGGGACCAGTAAAACAGTTTGCACGTAATTTAATTGTTTTGATTTATTATAATAGAGTGAAATTTCATTAATGAATAAACCAAATTGAATTCGTATACCGTTTTTTCTCTTTAAAAAGCTTAACAAATTGGATTTGAATTACTTTAACTTATTTACTCAGAACAACTGCAACAAGAATGTTTTTGTTTCATTCGCACCGTAACAATTATATTCGAAGTGCCTCGGTGTCAACATTGTATGATGGTATCCGGAGCCCAGCATCTGACATACTATGTGCCAGTTTTCATGCCGACTGGAACGGCGTTATTGCGGGTGAAATCAACTCGTTGGTATTTCTGGGTGTAAGGCCGATACCGTTCTGTAAAAATAAATGCATGGTTATAGTTAGAATAAAATTGAATAGATAATTAACGAATTTAGAACTTACATCATTTTACTAGCACGCTTGATACGACGAGGTCCGATTTCAACCAAAGCTTGGCGACGATCATGCCATTGCTGAAAGCAAACCGAGAGGCGGAATAAAGGCCAGACCAAAGAGCTGAGCAGAAATTTTGTAAAAAGAAATGTTATATTAAGATTTACCTTTTTTTAAGTTTATAAAATGAAATGCCAAAGTTTTACCGGCACTCCCGGATCCCTAGCCTCGCTGATTTAAATCGAGTATGAATCATAAATTAGATAATTCTGATCCAGAAAATAATAAGTCGGACTCAATATTTAATATCGAATTTGATTTACACTCAATTCAAGATAATGCTAATTATGTTTAATATCCTTCCCAAAATTATTGCTAGCGACTATTTATAAGATTTGAATAGTAACAAGTAAAGTCCCATTTACACTTCACGTGAAAAAGCTATTTCGTCAATAGCTCAACAACGCAACGAAACTTTTGTAACCTAGTGGAATCGATGGAGAATGGTTCAAAGATTAAATTCCAGCCCGACTCGTTTCTTCAAGCATGATAAAACTGTTTTCATGAAATTTCTGCGGTGAAAACCGGGGGAATTAAAATAAAAACAGGTCTAGAAAATTTTAATGAATTAGTCCGGCTAGAATTTTATTTTTCAACCATTCCCAATTGATTCCCCCACGTTACACATTCTAGTTTTGTCGTGTTGTGAGTTTTTAATAAAAAAAAATTTGTTTACGTTCATATTACCTGAATCGGGTTAAGCTTCCGAAGTTGATCCTATGATCCCTAGTCGAATTAGTTAGAATCGGCATTTTCTTCGGTCTATGTTTCCATTTTGTTAACTGGCAGATTAACCTCAAAGCAGCTGCATTCCTTGCCTTGTCTCCTGTATAATTGGCGCCTACGCCATCATCGTAGAGGTACGATTGAGCACATTTCGTCAAATGCTTCAGTCTGTCAGCCGAATGAACTAAGGGAAAAAAATGTTGCAATTTTAAACTTAAAATTCAATTTAGAATAAAAATGTTTACTATCGTTAGTTTAATTGTAACGATTCTTTCAATTTCAATTGGTCTAATTTACAGTTCTCACTACGTCACTGTTTGAAAATGGAAATTCCTGTAGTTGCCTTTAAGCTGCAGAAAAGTGTTATTCTTTGCCAGAAAGCATCATCCTTTTTCATAATTTTACTCAAAGGGCACTTATTAACATTAAAATACACTTACCACACTGACCGACTTCCGGATTCCCTTACGAAAACACACGAATGTTTCACTTTTCCTACTCCGGTTTAACGGATGGTTGAAAAATACGAAAAAAAAGCCGGACAGCGTCATGGTATGCGGAGTCCAGTGGGCGTTACCCTTTAGCTGGAATAGTGGGACCATCATCCGGAGGAGCTTCTAAACCGTCAACGCTTCTTCCTTTTTCGAGGTCTTCAAGGTGCGATTGGTTTCTTTTATGTTGATACTTTTCTGAAAAATAACATCAAATGTAAAATTTCCAATAATCGATAATGAAGCAAAAACTTACCTCTGCTTAGCTCCATCCAAAATCTTTTTCTTTCTATTGTGTTCCATTCTTGGGAGGTTTGCCCCCACAGTCACCATAATATGCAAAACAAACAAATCTTGTGACACTTCCGGCACTGCTGGATGTCCTTGACGTTGGGCCACTTAAAATGCATGCCACATCAATCCTTCTTTTAGTGGAAAGTTTCATTTTCAAACCGGCGGAAATGGAACTAATCGATCCAAACACAATTCGTACTGCAAAGTTTTCAGAAGAACCGGGAAATTGTGGTCCGAAACCGGTCAATTTGGACAATCATTCACTCCGAAAACGCAATTGAAGGAACGAGTTTGATCGCGATGCGGAAAAAACAAAACAAAAACTACTACGGTTTGATAACAGGCTAAAAGTTTGAGTCTTCGCTACTGCAATTGCTCAAATTAGTAGCAAATGGGTGTTTTTTAACTCAAATTGAGCAAAAGTCACGACAATATGGGAAAGTGCTAACTCAGGAGTAAAAAAAAATTGCTAACAGAAAGTAATGGCATATTTTTGCTAAGTTGAGGCCGAGAAATTTTGTCGTGTGCGGTGTTTTTTTCTTGACGTGACTTGACAGCAACAGCGAAGACACACTACATGCATATGCACGGAAACCAGCCTGTAAATAATGCTCTCACTTAAAAATAATGCTTCGACCTGTAAAACTACAGTACACGTCCCTGCTCCTTTTTGTTACAGGACATTTGCTGTAATATCAAATGATTCAACATTTACTTTTCAACCAATCAATTGAAAATTACGTGATTCCTGAATTACAGGTTGAATTATTTTAAAGGTAACCATTTTCAATGACACGTAATAGTCCATATTTTTTTCTGTGTAGGGGGATGGTGTGACATGTGGATTTCACATGTCATTTTCATGCCTTCCAATTCTTACATCCTCAGCAGACCACACCAGTGAGAACATGCTGAGAAATTTATTACTAACCGGCATTGAACCTTCAGTTCAATGCCTGCACAAAATTCAGCATCAGCATTTACTGCGACGAACGAAAGTGTCGCATTTCAAATTTACTGAACCTCGCTGTTACCATGTGTGCAGTCATAGCTTTTCGAGGTTTCTGTCTTTGTCTCTTTCGCATGTACATCGATCACGGATTGGTGATCGTGTACATGGCTTTTACATAGAACGGTGCTTCAGGCGTCTCCAGTAAGAACCTTGTCAAGAACTTATCGAACAATAAAAAATCAATCTGAATCCAACCTTCAACGGAGTAAAAACGTATCACAATTTTGACAATTTTGACAATTTTGACAATTTTGACAATTTTGACAATATTGACAATTTTGACAATTTTGACAATTTTGACAATTTTGACAATTTTGACAATTTTGACAATTTTGACAATTTTGACAATTTTTGACAATTTCGACAATTTTGACAATTTTGACAATTTTGACAATTTTGACAATTTTGACAATTTTGACAATTTTGACAATTTTGACAATTTTGACAACTTTGACAATTTTGACAATTTTGACAATTTTGACAATTTTGACAATTTTGACAATTTTGACAATTTTGACAATTTTGACAATTTTGACAATTTTGACAATTTTGACAATTTTGACAATTTTGGCAATTTTGACAATTTTGACAACTTTGACAATTTTTGACAATTTTGACAATTTTGACAATTTTGACAATTTTGACAATTTGTTTACAATTGTGACAATTTTGACAATTTTAAAAATTTTGACAATTTATTGATCGCATCCTTGTTTTTTTCGGAAGAAGGCCTCGTTACACCGATCCGCCATAACTGCTCGGCTTCTGGTATGGTGGTTGCGGTCGATTTAAGGTTAACCTTTGCTACGCCAAATTGCTTTCGCTTAAGTGTAGAACATGCATACACGCATCGAGAGCTCGCGGGATGGACGGAGCCAAGAACAGCTGCTTCTGCAACCTTTGGCTAACCAATAAGCCGAACAAACAAACTGGTCACACATACATCCTTACACACATACAAATATGCTGGTCACACAGACACATGCAAAAGAAGGCTGAAGCGGGAAAACGGAAGTCCCTAGTATGATGATCCTCTGGTTTTGGCATAGCTCGTTGCTAGCTGTGGAAAATGGAACAACAAACTGCATGCTGCCCCGTGCTTGATGTTTTATGTTTATACACCAGATTATATGTTGCTGCAGTTGGTTTCCTGGCCAGCTGACCGGTCAGGCCGCGTGCTCTTATTCACCTAATCTGTGGAGAGCTCCCGAGGGCCGAGCTGCCCGTCTTTTAGTGTATGCAAAATAATTCCACCTAAATCTTGCTGCCTTGCCATGCCACAGGTTTTGCCAAAATTACACACTCAGTTTAGCCCTTCATGGTCAGTTGATGATGTTCTTTAGTTTGCATAAATTTAGTAAACGGCTTGCAAAATGGTCGAATAAAATTATTTAGAATAGCCGTTTCATTCAGCTCGCAAACAATGAGGACAGCTGTGATATTTTCAAACTTATTGTTCGTTTTGGAGTTTTTATCATTGCATTCACTGCCCTGAAAAAAGAAACCAAATTTAAAGACACAGGGAATCATTTACAAAAAAAAGGAATGAAATTTCAAAGATGGGGCTAATTTGTGATAATTTGTGGGTTGTTTCAACAACCTACAAATTACTACAATGTTGTATGGGCATTTAAAACAAAATATCAGCTAAGTCACTAGTCACCGTATTTTGGATCTGTTGCGTTGAACCTCTAGAGTGGTGATCATAGCCCCACCTCTGTATCAAAATGTTAACAACAGTCGCGACGACCCGAATGTTTCACCGCGGCGATTGATCCAGACTAACGAACCGCGTGGCAAATGTAAACAATAACAGAGAGTCGCAAGTCAGAGAGAATGTCAATTCGCTATTGTTCTAGAGTCGACGAAGAGTGAATCCTCCACTGGAACTGTTGCCAGTTGAACAGATTGTAAATCATTAGTGAAGTGTTGCCAAGATGACGGATGAATAATCCAAGCGTATACCCATCATTATTGTAACCTGGCCGTTATACATGACTTGTCGAGAATAAATGTGATTATATTATCAGTTTTGATACTAATAGTGCTCTGTTTTATTTTATATCACAACACTAAAATATTTATTAGCGCTGAAGAATCTCTTGCCATACAAGTCAATTCATCCAATAAAAAAAGTTGATGACTTTCGATGCACTCTCGCAACAGTATTTGTTCCACATGTATCAACTCTTATGCCTTGAAAGCCACATCCTACGTCGAATGGCAGACCACTACACTAGAGCGATCCATGGCTAAACTCCGGATAACAGATGCATCTTTCATTTTTATAGTGTTCTCGTTTATTGGCAGTGGTAACCTAGTTACCCACGAGTTTTGCACAAACTGCTGTTATTATGTTCGTCCACTATTTTTGCCCGAGATTTGAACCTCAAGTAGGCGGTTGAACCCCGTAAAAGTTGTCAGTGTTAGGGGTATACATAAGGGTGAGTAAAGCAACCCATATATTTGCATCGTCCCGGGTAACGATTCTGTTTGTTTATTCAGAAAAAGTTTTGCCCCGCGCTAATGGAGAAAAACGAAAACGGCATTAATTTATCTCACTACGCTTCATTTGTGAATCATATCATTCTGGGGAGTCGAGATTACAAAACTAGTTTTGTAGTTTCACTCATCAGGCGATCAGGCGATCTTTACTCTGATACTTCTGTTTACAGATCCGCGATTTGCTATAGTTCCTAGATTCTCTGCAAGGCAATTGTTTAACCCATCGTCATGTTTCTATACTCACAGTATTAAGCGCCCCTCCGCCAACGAAATACGTGATGAACATAACTTCCGCTACTCCATAGCTCTACTCTTACTCTACTACGAAACGGTACGATACGCCGGATATTTCAGATCATCTAGCGATCCATTCGCCATTATACGCTGCTGAACTTCTACTTGTTACACTGTATGTCTAGGCTCGTCCATCCGGTTTACTTCACAGTGTCGAAGAATCACACTCGACACTACCCCCGCTGACTGGTCTGGATTGAAGCTTGAGGCATTCCCGCATACTTAAAAACCATATCTCAAACAGTATATACGATACATCAACGGCTTCAGAAAAAGTGATCGTCTATGTAAACGTAGCTATTATATTGAACTTTAGATCGACAACGATAAGAACGAACATGAACGTTCATGTGGAAAAGTGATGGTATCTGGTTCGGTGGATTAATGATATGAACGATTTACTTGAATTTTCAATAATGTTAAAATGATCTCGAACCGTTACCCATGACTTACGTCAAAAATTGGCCGAAACGCGGATCAGAGCTGCCAGGTGATATTGCAAAAATCAGCATACATTTATGAAAATATCTTTATAATCATTTTCATTAAATTAAGAAAATTAATACCAAGTAGCATTCAAGTTCAAAACGGTCCAATTTCAAGTTTTCTTTAGAAATCCTGCAAAATCACTTTATGTTTTTTTTTAATTTTGTTCAGCTGACTAAATGTACCTTTGTTGGCTTGCAGTTTACATCTCAAAACACCACTGATATCATATGAGTCAAAGATTATCATCGGTTAAACTATTTTAAAATTGATTTTTTAGATGTCGTTATCATTTAAATATAAATTCAGCTATAATATAGACATTTTATAACAATCAGAACATTTTACAGACTATTTTAAAAAATCTGGGAAATTCAAGCGTTATTGAAAAATTAGGACGGTCTCTCTAAAATCATGACAAATCCTGAAAAATCAGGACACCTGGCACCAGTGGCACCTTTGACCGAAACGCGTGTCAAGGAACAAAGAAAACTTCAAGAAGAAGAACAGATAATGAAGAATTTTCCTATTCCGATCCAGAGAGGTTTTTATTCCAAAACTTTGGATTTTCTCCGTAACTTTGTGGAATTGCAGCATAACAGACCATACATTCAAGGTAAGAGAGGGCAATTAATACTATTTGGTAACTGAGCATTAATCTTTTCTTTTTCCACAGCTACGAAAAATGTCAGATAATGAATCATCCAAGGCACCTTTGAAGAGAAATGATGTGCTTCCAGCCGAACTACCATCCCTTGCCGATCCCTTCGAGCACCGTGCCGGAGGTTGTTCCGGAACCTCTGAACGGCATTTCTTTATGGAGCACATCATACATTCCCGGCTCTCAAATTTCTTCAGACAGGAACGTTGTGATCAGTTAGTGCTGAACAGGTTCGGCTTTTAGGAAGAAAGGAAATAAAATTCTCATAAAATGTAAGTGATTATGAAATAAAATTTATAGTATTTTGAAGTGTTAATTTGAATTTCAATAAAAAATAATCCGAAATTTCCATTGAACTATCAAAATATTATGTATGTGTGCGTGTTGCATTCACAAACGTTTCCATATATCATGTGCTTAACGTTTGAAAACACGTAATGTAGAATCGTTACAAAACTTTTACCTAAAAAGTTAAGCTACGAGGTTCCTAGAATAAAACTGTAACAATGACAGTTTCATCCTCAGAAAACGTTTTCTCAAACAATATTTGAACTTTTTCCAAACTGTTTGTAGAACAGTCCTCCCATACAACGGCTTTAACAGTTTTAAACAGTTACATAACCTAACAACATATTTAAAATACAATCAATTCAGAATTCACGATTCAAGCAATGTATTTTACAATTCGTATAATCGTTTGCCAAACGTTATTTTACGCTTAATAAAATCGTCGTTTGACTTTTTAAGCAATCGTTTGGTTACAATCCGCATTTATGCGGGTTATCCTCGTTACTGCTATCGTACCCATTTCCGTTTCTGGTACATATACTCGAATTTGAGAGGAAATTGAGCCACTACTCGATGATCCCATCTAAACATTCGATCTGGTGCTTGAATTTGATCGGACACGTTCTGACTGTATTGTTGCCTGTTTGAGATGAAATGAGGTTTGTTGTTAGGAAGGACCATATCGGTTTTGCGGTGAGCCAATTTCAAACTATTCGAGTGCATCCCACTCTCAACATCTTCTTTAGCCTCTGATAGTCGTAATTAACTGGATGATTTATTTAGAGCAACCCGTAGATATACATACGTAACTAGGACTACTACCTGGTTTAGTGGGATTCGTGTTTGAACGTGTAACATGCCAAGGAGGTGGCTCACATAGTAAGGAGGAGGAACGACCGCCTGAAACTCCCCGAGCACTTCAGCAGCACAGCTTTTAAAGTCAACAGCGGAGTTTGGCACCAGATAGTGCTAGGAGTGAAAAGGGTCATCAACGTTACCGAAAAAGACTAACGAAGACAATAGAGCATAATGGAAAGAATTGATTGATGAAGACAAAGCTATCGAATTGTGTTCGGGGTCAAAACCCTCAAGTTAACACAGCCTTTTTTAGACTCGAGCGCTCAGACCCGTGACTACTCTGAAGGCCAAAAGAAGCATTGCTAGACTAGGTGAGAACAGAAGGTCGAGCGTATCATCACCCACTGGTAAAAATCACGCGAGCTGCCAGGAATCGCCGTGTCGACTTCGACAGGTGGCTATTCCCTTAACCAGAAGGTATCTGAAGCCGATAATCCGCGAGCCTTTCCTAGGAGTACTGTGTCCGCCATTTGAGCTGTGCTTATTCGTCGAACCACCAGAGGTGGCTTCAACTCACCCAATTTACCTCAGTCTGTGTGCCGTCATTGTGATCTAACTTAGGTGTGGTACCTACCGGATGACTTCCCTCCGTATCGTCGTTGCTCAACACCACACAGCGAAGCTAACCGAACATCAAAGTAGGACCGCCCACTATTCCTAAAGAATGTAGGGTATTGTGTAAGCTCCAGAGCAGGGATTGAAAATCAAGCTCATTTGAGCGAGCTTCATTGCTCAATTATTTCATGGCTCCGCTTACAAAGCAATCGACGAAGCTTCTATCGTTTGTTCCTCCCAAAAGCACCGATCCACGTAAGCTCTGAAGAGCATCATCTAGCAAACAGGTAGGCTCCCAACGTCAAGAACATGATCGAACTAATATTATCATGGCACTCAGTTCTGAAGTGACAAACACAATCGAGCTTATGTAAGGATCCAATCGATATTCTCGTTCTATTGTTGCTGATCAAGCGCGAAGTGAAGACGTTGAATAAATAGTTACTGAGCGCGGCTCCTTGAAAGTTTGTTCAAACATCATTTTGTCAAGGGCAAAAACCAATTTCTTTTCACAGTTCAGCAGCAATAGAACGAGTTAAAAAGTCGCGACCATAACGTAATGTGGGAGAATATAGAGATCGGCTTGTGGTTTTCGATGCAAGTTACTGCATAAAAGTCAAGCGGCGTATTAAACGGGTGAAAGGGACCCGGAAGGGGTCGAAACTCGAAGCTTGGACCCTATTCGGATAGGCAACACCGAGATTCATCCGCCGTGGGATAGACTTTACACGATTACATACACACATAGATGATAAGTTTTAACCCTAGATTAAGAACAAAAAAATTATAAATAAGTAAATGTTATCTGTAATTCATTTTTTTTTTGTGAACTTGGCAGTAACGCGGTAAGTTTAGAGTTACTTAATTGCTGTTTCTTTTTGTCCACCTCAAACCCGGTCGTTCTGTGGTCGGAGGAAAGGGTCTTGTGTGCTCCGCCACTCTTTGATCTTACTTGTGATTGTCTCATGCATAGTTACAAGCTTCGTATTGCTAAGCTCTAGTTTGGAAGAAACCTTAGCTCTTTTTTTGGTTCGTGAGCCCGTTAACTCATGCTTTCAGAGAAACTTGAGCTTGATGGCACAATCGTTCAAAATTTGTTGAGCTTGTTTTCATTGGTGCTGTTCGAGCCAACGCCTGGTTTCTTAGTTCACAAGATATTATGAAAGGGCTTGTTGCTTTCATAAATGTCAAAACGTGCGTTTCTCTGTCAACAAACAACGAATCGCTAATCGAACGAATCGCAGTTAACGATCAGGAGTTGTTTTCGCTTTTTAGATATTTAGTGAAAATGTTTTTCAGACTAACTTCGTTAAAACTTTAGCTATAGTTTGATCATTTTTTGATAATGTTCACCAAATAGTCGATATGTTCAATAAATAACTGCAAACTTCTTTCGACCATAATTTTATTATTTTACGAGTTATTGCAGATCGGGTTGGCTCCATGTTTGATGGATCAACATATGTCGATACTTTTTATAATTGAAAAAGACATGAGCCTTTAAGTGTTAAATTGTTCAGATACATTAAGAAACCCCTAACCCCTTCCCCGGATGTCCACCTGTACAGATACGATTATTGTTGCCTACATCTAATATTACATTTACATTTCTTGGTTTAGTTTTCATAGCAAGCTCCGATTTTTACAGAATGCATCTCAATTTGAGATTTTTGAAAGCCCATATTTTTCCTGAATTAAAGATATCGAAACTTATTTAAATTA
>NW_026597006.1:0-17323 GCF_029784155.1 Uranotaenia lowii
TAATTTTTGTTATTTTTGTAATTTTTGTAATTTTTGTAATTTTTGTAGTTTTTGTAATTTTTGTAATTTTTTGTAATTTTTGTAATTTTTGTAATTTTTGTAATTTTTTTTGTAATTTTTGTAATTTTTGTAATTTTTGTAATTTTTGTAATTTTTGTAATTTTTGTAATTTTTGTAATTTTTGTAATTTTTGTAATTTTTGTAATTTTTGTAATTTTTGTAATTTTGTAATTTTTGTAATTTTTGTGTAATTTTTGTCATTTTTGTCATTTTTGTCATTTTTGTCATTTTTGTCATTTTTGTCATTTTGTCATTTTTGTCATTTTTGTCATTTTTTGTCATTTTTGTCATTTTGTCATTTTTGTCATTTTTGTCATTTTTGTCATTTTTGTCATTTTGTCATTTTTGTCATTTTTGTCATTTTTGTCATTTTTGTCATTTTTTGTCATTTTTGTCATTTTTGTCATTTTTGTCATTTTTGTCATTTTTGTCATTTTTGTCATTTTTGTCATTTTTGTCATTTTTGTCATTTTTGTCATTTTTGTCATTTTTGTCATTTTTGTCATTTTGTCATTTTTGTCATTTTTGTCATTTTTGTCATTTTTGTCATTTTTGTCATTTTTGTCATTTTTGTCATTTTTGTCATTTTGTCATTTTTGTCATTTTTGTCATTTTTGTCATTTTTGTCATTTTTGTCATTTTTGTCATTTTGTCATTTTGTCATTTTTGTCATTTTTGTCATTTTGTCATTTTCTGTCATTTTTGTCATTTTTGTCATTTTTGTCATTTTTGTCATTTTTGTCATTTTTGTCATTTTTGTCATTTTTGTCATTTTTGTCATTTTTGTCATTTTGTCATTTTGTCATTTTTGTCATTTTGTCATTTTTGTCATTTTTGTCATTTTTGTCATTTTTGTCATTTTTGTCATTTTTGTCATTTTTGTCATTTTTGTCATTTTGTCATTTTTGTCATTTTTGTCATTTTTGTCATTTTTGTCATTTTTGTCATTTTTGTCATTTTTGTCATTTTGTCATTTTTGTCATTTTTGTCATTTTGTCATTTTTGTCATTTTTGTCATTTTTGTCATTTTTGTCATTTTTGTCATTTTTGTCATTTTTGTCATTTTTGTCATTTTTGTCATTTTTGTCATTTTTGTCATTTTTGTCATTTTTGTCATTTTTGTCATTTTTGTCATTTTTGTCATTTTTGTCATTTTTGTCATTTTTGTCATTTTTGTCATTTTTGTCATTTTTGTCATTTTTGTCATTTTTGTCATTTTTGTCATTTTTGTCATTTTTGTCATTTTTGTCATTTTTGTCATTTTTGTCATTTTGTCATTTTTGTCATTTTGTCATTTGTCATTTTTGTCATTTTTGTCATTTTTGTCATTTTTGTCATTTTTGTCATTTTTGTCATTTTGTCATTTTTGTCATTTTTGTCATTTTTGTCATTTTTGTCATTTTTGTCATTTTTGTCATTTTTGTCATTTTTGTCATTTTTGTCATTTTTGTCATTTTTGTCATTTTTGTCATTTTTGTCATTTTGTCATTTTTGTCATTTTTGTCATTTTTGTCATTTTTGTCATTTTTGTCATTTTGTCATTTTTGTCATTTTTGTCATTTTTGTCATTTTTGTCATTTTTGTCATTTTTGTCATTTTTGTCATTTTGTCATTTTTGTCATTTTTGTCATTTTTGTCATTTTTGTCATTTTTGTCATTTTGTCATTTTTGTCATTTTTGTCATTTTTGTCATTTTTGTCATTTTGTCATTTTTGTCATTTTGTCATTTTTGTCATTTTTGTCATTTTTTGTCATTTTTGTCATTTTTGTCATTTTTGTCATTTTGTCATTTTTGTCATTTTGTCATTTTTGTCATTTTTGTCATTTTTGTCATTTTTGTCATTTTTGTCATTTTTGTCATTTTTGTCATTTTTGTCATTTTTGTCATTTTTGTCATTTTTGTCATTTTGTCATTTTGTCATTTTTGTCATTTTTGTCATTTTTGTCATTTTTTGTCATTTTTGTCATTTTTGTCATTTTTGTCATTTTTGTCATTTTTGTCATTTTTGTCATTTTTGTCATTTTTGTCATTTTTGTCATTTTTGTCATTTTTGTCATTTTTGTCATTTTTGTCATTTTTGTCATTTTGTCATTTTTGTCATTTTTGTCATTTTTGTCATTTTTGTCATTTTGTCATTTTGTCATTTTTGTCATTTTTGTCATTTTTGTCATTTTTGTCATTTTTGTCATTTTTGTCATTTTTGTCATTTTTGTCATTTTTGTCATTTTTGTCATTTTTGTCATTTTTGTCATTTTTGTCATTTTTGTCATTTTGTCATTTTTGTCATTTTTGTCATTTTTGTCATTTTTGTCATTTTGTATTTTGTCATTTTTGTCATTTTTGTCATTTTTGTCATTTTGTCATTTTTGTCATTTTTGTCATTTTTGTCATTTTTGTCATTTTTGTCATTTTTGTCATTTTTGTAATTTTTGTAATTTTTGTAATTTTTGTAATTTTTGTAATTTTTGTAATTTTTGTAATTTTTGTAATTTTTGTAATTTTTGTAATTTTTGTAATTTTTTTAATTTTTGTAATTTTTGTAATTTTGTAATTTTTGTAATTTTTGTCATTTTTGTCATTTTTGTCATTTTTGTCATTTTTGTCATTTTTGTCATTTTTGTCATTTTTGTCATTTTTGTCATTTTTGTCATTTTTGTCATTTTTGTCATTTTTGTCATTTTTGTCATTTTTGTCATTTTGTCATTTTTGTCATTTTTGTCATTTTTGTCATTTTTGTCATTTTGTCATTTTTGTCATTTTTGTCATTTTTGTCATTTTTGTCATTTTTGTCATTTTTGTCATTTTTGTCATTTTTGTCATTTTTGTCATTTTTGTCATTTTTGTCATTTTTGTCATTTTTGTCATTTTTGTCATTTTTGTCATTTTTGTCATTTTTGTCATTTTTGTCATTTTTGTCATTTTTGTCATTTTTGTCATTTTTGTCATTTTTGTCATTTTTGTCATTTTTGTCATTTTTGTCATTTTTGTCATTTTTGTCATTTTTGTCATTTTTGTCATTTTTGTCATTTTTGTCATTTTGTCATTTTTGTCATTTTTGTCATTTTTGTCATTTTGTCATTTTTGTCATTTTTGTCATTTTTGTCATTTTTGTCATTTTTGTCATTTTTGTCATTTTTGTCATTTTTGTCATTTTTGTCATTTTTGTCATTTTTGTCATTTTTGTCATTTTTGTCATTTTTGTCATTTTTGTCATTTTTGTCATTTTTGTCATTTTTGTCATTTTTGTCATTTTTGTCATTTTTGTCATTTTTGTCATTTTTGTCATTTTTGTCATTTTTGTCATTTTGTCATTTTTGTCATTTTTGTCATTTTTGTCATTTTGTCATTTTTGTCATTTTTGTCATTTTTGTCATTTTTGTCATTTTTGTCATTTTTGTCATTTTTGTCATTTTTGTCATTTTTGTCATTTTGTCATTTTTTGTCATTTTTGTCATTTTGTCATTTTTGTCATTTTTGTCATTTTTGTCATTTTTGTCATTTTTGTCATTTTTGTCATTTTTGTCATTTTTGTCATTTTTGTCATTTTTGTCATTTTTGTCATTTTTGTCATTTTTGTCATTTTTGTCATTTTTGTCATTTTTGTCATTTTTGTCATTTTTGTCATTTTTGTCATTTTTGTCATTTTTGTCATTTTTGTCATTTTTGTCATTTTTGTCATTTTTGTCATTTTTGTCATTTTTGTCATTTTTGTCATTTTTGTCATTTTTGTCATTTTTGTCATTTTTGTCATTTTTGTCATTTTTGTCATTTTTGTCATTTTTGTCATTTTTGTCATTTTTGTCATTTTTGTCATTTTTGTCATTTTTGTCATTTTTGTCATTTTTGTCATTTTTGTCATTTTTGTCATTTTTGTCATTTTTGTCATTTTTGTCATTTTTGTCATTTTTGTCATTTTGTCATTTTTGTCATTTTTGTCATTCTTTGTCATTTTTGTCATTTTTGTCATTTTTGTCATTTTTGTCATTTTTGTCATTTTTGTCATTTTTGTCATTTTTTGTCATTTTTGTCATTTTTGTCATTTTGTCATTTTTGTCATTTTTGTCATTTTTGTCATTTTTGTCATTTTTGTCATTTTTGTCATTTTTGTCATTTTTTGTCATTTTTGTCATTTTTGTCATTTTTGTCATTTTTGTCATTTTTGTCATTTTTGTCATTTTTGTCATTTTTGTCATTTTTTTGTCATTTTTGTCATTTTTGTCATTTTTGTCATTTTTGTCATTTTTGTCATTTTTGTCATTTTTGTCATTTTGTCATTTTTGTCATTTTTGTCATTTTTGTCATTTTTGTCATTTTTTGTCATTTTTGTCATTTTTGTCATTTTTGTCATTTTTGTCATTTTTGTCATTTTTGTCATTTTTGTCATTTTTGTCATTTTTGTCATTTTTGTCATTTTTGTAATTTTTGTAATTTTTGTAATTTTTGTAATTTTTGTAATTTTTGTAATTTTTGTAATTTTGTAATTTTTGTAATTTTTGTAATTTTTGTAATTTTGTAATTTTTGTAATTTTTGTAATTTTTGTAATTTTTGTAATTTTTGTAATTTTTGTAATTTTTGTAATTTTTGTAATTTTTGTAATTTTTGTAATTTTTGTAATTTTTGTAATTTTTGTAATTTTTGTAATTTTTGTAATTTTTGTAATTTTTGTAATTTTTGTAATTTTTGTAATTTTTGTAATTTTTGTAATTTTTGTAATTTTTGTAATTTTTGTAATTTTTGTAATTTTTGTAATTTTTGTAATTTTTGTAATTTTTGTAATTTTTGTAATTTTTTGTAATTTTTGTAATTTTTGTAATTTTTGTCATTTTTGTCATTTTTGTCATTTTTGTCATTTTGTCATTTTTGTCATTTTTGTCATTTTTGTCATTTTTGTCATTTTTGTCATTTTTGTCATTTTTGTCATTTTGTCATTTTTTGTCATTTTGGTCATTTTTGTCATTTTTGTCATTTTTGTCATTTTTGTCATTTTTGTCATTTTGTCATTTTTGTCATTTTTGTCATTTTTGTCATTTTTGTCATTTTTGTCATTTTTGTCATTTTTGTCATTTTTGTCATTTTTGTCATTTTTGTCATTTTTGTCATTTTGGTCATTTTTGTCATTTTTGTCATTTTGTCATTTTTGTCATTTTTGTCATTTTTGTCATTTTTGTCATCTTTGTCATTTTTGTCATTTTTGTCATTTTTGTCATTTTTGTCATTTTTGTCATTTTGTCATTTTTGTCATTTTTGTCATTTTTGTCGTTTTTGTCATTTTTGTCATTTTTGTCATTTTTGTCATTTTTGTCATTTTTGTCATTTCTGTCATTTTTGTCATTTTTGTCATTTTTGTCATTTTTGTCATTTTTGTCATTTTTGTCATTTTTGTCATTTTTGTCATTTTTGTCATTTTTGTCATTTTGTCATTTTTGTCATTTTTGTCATTTTTGTCATTTTTGTCATTTTTGTCATTTTCGTCATTTTTGTCATTTTTGTCATTTTTGTCATTTTTGTCATTTTTGTCATTTTTGTCATTTTTGTCATTTTTGTCATTTTTGTCATTTTTGTCATTTTTTGTCATTTTTGTCATTTTTGTCATTTTTGTCATTTTTGTCATTTTTGTCATTTTTGTCATTTTTGTCATTTTGTCATTTTTGTCATTTTTGTCATTTTTGTCATTTTTGTCATTTTTGTCATTTTTGTCATTTTTGTCATTTTTGTCATTTTTGTCATTTTTGTCATTTTTGTCATTTTTGTCATTTTTGTCATTTTTTGTCATTTTTGTCATTTTTGTCATTTTTGTCATTTTTGTCATTTTGTCATTTTTGTCATTTTTGTCATTTTTGTCATTTTTGTCATTTTTGTCATTTTTGTCATTTTTGTCATTTTTGTCATTTTTGTCATTTTTGTCATTTTTGTCATTTTTGTCATTTTTGTCATTTTTGTCATTTTTGTCATTTTTGTCATTTTTGTCATTTTTGTCATTTTTGTCATTTTTGTCATTTTTGTCATTTTTGTCATTTTTGTCATTTTTGTCATTTTTGTCATTTTTGTCATTTTTGTCATTTTTGTCATTTTTGTCATTTTTGTCATTTTTGTCATTTTTGTCATTTTTGTCATTTTTGTCATTTTTGTCATTTTTGTCATTTTTGTCATTTTTGTCATTTTTGTCATTTTTTGTCATTTTTGTCATTTTTGTCATTTTTGTCATTTTTGTCATTTTGTCATTTTTGTCATTTTTGTCATTTTTGTCATTTTTGTCATTTTTGTCATTTTTGTCATTTTTGTCATTTTTGTCATTTTTGTCATTTTTGTCATTTTTGTCATTTTTGTCATTTTTGTCATTTTTGTCATTTTTGTAATTTTTGTAATTTTTGTAATTTTTGTAATTTTTGTAATTTTGTAATTTTTGTAATTTTTGTAATTTTTGTAATTTTTGTCATTTTTGTAATTTTTGTCATTTTTGTCATTTTGTCATTTTTGTCATTTTTGTCATTTTTGTCATTTTTGTCATTTTTGTCATTTTTGTCATTTTTGTCATTTTTGTCATTTTTGTCATTTTTGTCATTTTTGTCATTTTTGTCATTTTTGTCATTTTTGTCATTTTTTGTCATTTTTGTCATTTTTGTCATTTTTGTCATTTTTGTCATTTTTGTCATTTTTGTCATTTTTGTCATTTTTGTCATTTTTGTCATTTTTGTCATTTTTGTCATTTTTGTCATTTTTGTCATTTTTGTCATTTTTGTCATTTTTGTCATTTTTGTCATTTTTGTCATTTTTGTCATTTTTGTCATTTTTGTCATTTTTGTCATTTTTGTCATTTTTGTCATTTTTGTCATTTTTGTCATTTTTGTCATTTTTGTCATTTTTGTCATTTTTGTCATTTTTGTCATTTTTGTCATTTTTGTCATTTTTGTCATTTTTGTCATTTTTGTCATTTTTGTCATTTTTGTCATTTTTGTCATTTTTGTCATTTTTGTCATTTTTGTCATTTTTGTCATTTTTGTCATTTTTGTCATTTTTGTCATTTTTGTCATTTTTGTCATTTTTGTCATTTTTGTCATTTTTGTCATTTTTGTCATTTTTGTCATTTTTGTCATTTTTGTCATTTTTGTCATTTTTGTCATTTTTGTCATTTTTGTCATTTTTGTCATTTTTGTCATTTTTGTCATTTTTGTCATTTTTGTCATTTTTGTCATTTTTGTCATTTTTGTCATTTTTGTCATTTTTGTCATTTTTGTCATTTTTGTCATTTTTGTCATTTTTGTCATTTTTGTCATTTTTGTCATTTTTGTCATTTTTGTCATTTTTGTCATTTTTGTCATTTTTGTCATTTTTGTCATTTTTGTCATTTTTGTCATTTTTGTCATTTTTGTCATTTTTGTCATTTTTGTCATTTTTGTCATTTTTGTCATTTTTGTCATTTTTGTCATTTTTGTCATTTTTGTCATTTTTGTCATTTTTGTCATTTTTGTCATTTTTGTCATTTTTGTCATTTTTGTCATTTTTGTCATTTTTGTCATTTTTGTCATTTTTGTCATTTTTGTCATTTTTGTCATTTTTGTCATTTTTGTCATTTTTGTCATTTTTGTCATTTTTGTCATTTTTGTCATTTTTGTCATTTTTGTCATTTTTGTCATTTTTGTCATTTTTGTCATTTTTGTCATTTTTGTCATTTTTGTCATTTTTGTCATTTTAGTCACTTTTGTCATTTTTGTCATTTTTGTCATTCTTGTCATTTTTGTCGTTTTTGTCGTTTTTGTCATTTCTTGAATTAAATATTTGAACTGTTTGGATGTTTTCAAATTTTAATATGATTTCTGAAATTTTCAAAAAACGATTTCTGAATCAAGATTCCAGAATAAGTTTCAAAATGTAAGCCAAGAAATGAAATTTGTTGATTTTTTGTTGTTGAATCTTTGATTTAAATCTGAATTCTTAGTCTCAATAATTTATATTTTATTCGACTTATGAACTTGAAGTATTATATGAATTTTCAAATAAAAAATCTGATTCTGAGTGCTAAATTCTGGATTGTTAATTTGAAACTTTTTTATGTTAGAATTCTGCATAAGAATTAAGTTTAAGAATTTCGAAAATGAATACAAAACGAAAACTTAGGATGGTTTGTTATTTTATTTTCACATCCAGCAAATAAATATCGAAATATTGAAAATGAGTTTGTGTTTAAAAAACCATGAACATAATTTGGAATGAAATTCCAACCAAATTTTTACGAAAAAATCAGCTCTCCATGTCTTTTTTCAAATGATGATTCGAACCGGAAATCGTTAATTTTGAACTGGATACAGAATCCGAAACAAAAAAACAGAAATACAATTTTGATTTTTATAATACGGATCCATAATCTCGGAAATGAGTTTAATCTCCTTTAAAATCAAATATTCAGTAACGAATTTCTATCAACAAGCGAGAAATTTTGAAAAACTATAGAAGAATTCCGAACTTGAAATGAGTTTTCGAAGTTTTGGCATAAATAGGCATCGTTGAGTTATCATCGATTCGATAAAAAATTTAAAATTAAAATCAATCTAACGATTTTGATACCTCGTCTAGCCAGCCAGGGGAAACGATGCCAAATTTTGGTTTAATTGAACATAAGAAAGTGGCATCAATATGCCCTCATAACCCTTTAAGAAGTTGGCTAAACGAGGCATAATTAAGGTTTCAGTAAATCCTATGCTTGCCTTAATCGAGGTATCTTTTGAAAAGTGGTAGGGTCTGGTTTTGTCGAGAAACCTATAATCTTTTAGTGAAATCTCAATACAAACATCGATTTTTCTCAATATGTATGGTAAAGTTTAAGTTTAGTCAAGTAATAATTTAAAAACTGTTGAACATTTTTTCAAAACAGAAAAATTAATAAAAGAAAATGAAAACGTCAATTATTTTCAAATTGAAACGCCGATTATTTTGAAGAAGATACAACGAAATGCTGAAAAAATTTGGAACTATTATCACAGAACTAAACACTGCTTCTTATTTCCTATAAAAACATACTGAGAGTAAGCGTTTTCATTGTCGACCTTTTGTAAATGTTTAAAGTGTTGCCGAAAGCTTTTATGGTTGTAACGATTAGTTTATTTTTTTATAAATTTCAACATTTTGTTCCAATTCTGACATACTAGAACTTTCAAACATTGTCAAAAAATCGTTAAATCTTATAAATTTCTGTTTAATGTTGAGTTTGGAAGAAATTTTTATCGTTTATTCTGAAAAAGTTGAAATTCGATATCATTTGGATAAATTTAGATATAAAGTGTAGCGAAGAAACGTTTCTATTTACTCAAAACTTTAAAAAAAAATGGTTTTGAACTACTCGATGATATTTTTTATTAGTGCGTTGGATAGGGCAGTGTTCCATCTTTAATTAAGAAAAGTTTTAATTTTTTTTTTCATTTTGGAGTTATCGCAATCAATGTAGGATTAACTTATCATCAATTTACCGACGTATGTTTTCAATTTTGTACCTTTCAAAATAGTCAAACTAGTCGATAAGATTGCTTTTCGTGCAGCATTGAAAAGGTTTTGCCCCAACGTGTGTTGTTTTTTTTTTCAGCATGAACCCTATTTAAATATAAATTATTTCTTAATTTATTAGCAGCTGGATTTGCACTCTTTGATCAGTAAATAGTCTACCATAAGTTGTTTGGCAAATTTCTGCGCCATTCCGACCCATTTATTTTCTTTATTTTTTTCAATGGATGCCCTGAAGTTAGATCCGGGCAATATCCGGGAAAATTAAGTGAAAACCTTCGAAATATTTAGTTAATTTGAATACAAAAACTCATTTCAATCAAAACACATCAGCAGTATTCAAATCGCTTTTGGACGTAAAATTCAAAAATTTGCATAGCAAAGTTTTAGTTTTTCATTTGATTTAACATTCGAAATCCGAGCCATTTGATCCGGGCATTGGATTTGATATCCGGGCAACCGATCTGGACCGGACTTTTCCTAAATTTTGTGTCAAATATCCGGGCAAGTCCAGAAAAAAACCCGACAAACTGGCAAGCTTACCTGCAGTGATCAAGGTTGTCAAAAAAAATGCTTTGTTTTGACGAAAAAAATTCTGACTTTCTGTGATTTTCCCAAAAATTCTGAGACGATTTTCTGTGATACTTTTTCCATTTATTTCATTCAAAAGACAGAAAAATCAATTAACAAGATCAATTTTATCGTATTTCTCCAATTTAAAGATAATTATTCTAGATTTCAGTTGACCTAAAAAATTTAATTTTGAAAAAAAACCTCCAAAATATTAGATTCCTGTGAAATATGTGCATATTTCAAAAATTCTGGGTTCTGTGACACAGATTCTATGATGAAAATTGGCTCAAAAATCTGTGAAATTATAGATTTTTCTGTGATTTCGACAACCTTGGCAGTGAGACGATGCTGAATTTGTCATTTTTTTTATTCTAGACCAGGAATTCTCCCAAAGTTGATACAGAAACTAAAATCCAGTAAATATATTGTGCTTTTTTGAAACAGGCGTTAAGTGAGCATCTCAAATACGTCTATTTTGAGAAAAAATGTCTAAAAAGTGGCTTTCTGTAGATAAGAAGCTGCTTACAAATGTTGTGCAAATATGAAATAAGTTCCCGAGACGACTTTGATGGCTGAAAAAAAGAGTAGCAAGAATGAGCTATCAATGCCAAAATGATATCATAATTTAGTATAGCATGTATACTGATAGCATATTCAGGTTTCATTTAAGCATCAATACGTAGAAATATTATACCAAACCAATCACTCATAATGCATTGTGAGACCAAAATAAATCCAGTGCAAATTAGAATTTAAGTGCAAGAAAATCTTAGAAGTTTTAAATTGACAAAAACTTTGAAAACAGCTACCTTTCAAAATTTGTCAAAAATTCGTATTTTGACAATCTAAAGATTCGAAAAGGTGCCATGTTAAGTCAACTTCCAATCCTCTTTTC
Organism: Uranotaenia lowii; assembly: GCF_029784155.1. NCBI lineage: Eukaryota > Metazoa > Arthropoda > Insecta > Diptera > Culicidae > Uranotaenia > Uranotaenia lowii. Next base: position 11,023 of record NW_026597006.1, read on the forward strand.
AAAATTTGTCTGGTATGATTTAAAAATTTTGACGGTTCATTGGTTGAAAAGAACGGATTTATACCACTTTTTTACATTTTTAAGTCATGATCTGAAAAAAAAAACCAAAAAAGTTATCTTTATGTGCAACGTAGAGCTGCTTACATCAGCTATCTTGAACTCAAAAGTTATTTTTTTTTTAGCATTTAGTAGCTAATCTACATTATTTTTTCCAAAGATATGTTTTCTCGGATTTTTTTTCTTTGACTTTGAATAAAGGAAAACTAAAGATTAGTATATGAATAATGTAGCGTCTGTTCCCCAGGTCAGGGGCGGCGTGCAACAACAACCGAGCGTCTGTTCTCCAGGTCAGGGGCGGCTCAAACAGCGTCTGTCTTGCAGCAAGCGGCTGAATTTATGAAATGCGGCTCCCGCCAGCTAAGTCCAAGATGGCAGCCTCATCGCGGGATAGGGACTTTAGACTAACAACCTACTGCTCCCGATTCATAACTTGTTACGGAATCCGAAAGAAATGACCGATCTGGAACTTTGGCGACGACTTTTAGCATGAAAACACGGACACGAATTGGAACTTGGAATGTTTTAACCCTTACCCAACAAGGCAAACTGGAACAACTTGCTAGAGAGGCTAGCCGCCTCAAGCTTGAAATTCTGGGACTGAGCGAAGTCCGTTGGCCTAATACTGGAGAACACAAGACACAATCCGGGCAAGTCCTGCTTTACTCTGGCATACGAGGAGAACATGCTACTCGGGAACGAGGAGTTGGTTTCCTGTTAAGCCCGCAGGCCTACGCGGCCCTCATTAGATGGGAACCGATAAACGAAAGAATAATCGTAGCCAGATTTAGAACACGGGTTAGAAACCTTACAATGGTCCAGTGTTATGCGCCAACTGACGTTGCCGATTTGCAGGAGAAAGAGCAGTTTTACAGTCAACTGAACAGCGTGGTAGAGAGAATTCCGAAGGGTGACATTCAAATCCACTTAGGCGACTTCAACGCAAAGATTGGCTCCGATAATCAGGACTTTGAGCGCATCATGGGGCGCCATGGCCTAGGACAGATGAGCGAAAACGGAGAGCTGTTTGTAGAATTTTGTGGCAACAACAACATGGTGATCGGTGGATCGCTCTTCCCCCATCGACCAGCACATAAGGTCACTTGGGTATCCCGAGATGGCCGAACAGAAAATCAAATTGATCACATCTGCATCAGCCGAAAATGGAGAAGGAGCCTTCTTGATGTCCGCAACAAACGAAGCGCAGACATTGCATCTGACCATCACCTCGTCCTTGGCGAGATACGACTGAGAGTTGCGCGTGTCCAACGGCGCGAGGAGAAAGTCGGGTGTCGATACGACGTCCGCCGGTTGGAGAATCCAGAGGTGAAAAGGGCATACGTTGAACAGCTAGAATCCCGAGCCTCGGAGCTGCGGACAGACGGAACAGTCGAAGAACAGTGGTGTGGAATCAAGAATGCCTTTATCACGACGAGCCATGGTACTCTCGGTAAAGTTTGTGGAAGAAGAAGTGAATGGATGTCGGATGAAACTTGGAGGTTGGTCGATGATCGGAGAAAGGCGAAAGTCGGAATTGAGCAGGCATGTACCGGGTCAGCCAAAGCAGCCGCCCGCTTACGATATGCGGAGCTGGAAAAGGCAGTTAAACGAGCTTGTAGACGAGACAAGAGAGCCTGGACAAACTTCCTAGCCGAAAAGGGGGAAACAGCCGCCGCCAATGGAGATATCCGATTACTTTATGACATTTCTCGCCGCCTCAGTGGTGCAAGGACTAATGCAAGAATGCCGCTGAAAGACCGAGCAGGTCAGTTGTTGACCGATCGAACAGATCAGCTCAAACGATGGACTGAGCACTTCGAACAACTCTTCCGAGTCACGAATAGCGATGGCCAACAGAACTCGCAGCTTGAAGCGCCAACAGTAAGTCGCATAAATGGCGTCAACTCGGAAGCGCCCTCGCTGGCTGAAATAGAAGCGGCAATCAAAAACATGAAATCCAACAAAGCGCCTGGAATCGATTGCATTCCTGCTGAAATGCTCAAAGCCGACCCTGCCCTGTCAGCACAAATGTTGCACCGTCTTTTCGCTGACATCTGGGATACTGCAACATTCCCGGCCGACTGGATGCAGGGTATCCTCGTAAAGGTCCCGAAGAAAGGAGACCTGACAGAGTGCGGTAACTGGCGAGGCATAACGTTGATCTGTACAACCCTCAAAGTACTCTGCAAAGTGATCCTGAACAGGATCCAGGAGAAAATCGACGCTACACTCCGACGGCAACAAGCTGGATTCCGATCCGGACGATCATGTGTGGACCACATCACAACGCTACGAATCATACTGGAACAAATCAACGAATTCCAGGACTCTCTTCTGCTGGTGTTCGTTGATTTCGAAAAAGCATTCGACCGACTTAACCATGAAAACATCTGGGCGGCTCTAAGGCGACGAGAGGTCCCAGAGAAACTAGTCCATCTCATCGAAGCACAATACGAGGCATTTTCGTGCAAGGTCTTGCACGACGGTGTCTTGTCCGAACCAATCCCGGTAACTGCTGGAGTGAGACAAGGATGTATTCTATCACCGCTACTTTTTCTAATCGTAATGGATGAGATTCTGACTGGATCGATCGACTGTGTACCGAACCGAGGATTGCCGTGGAATCCTTCAACAATGGAGCAACTGAACGACCTTGACCTGGCTGACGATATTGTTTTGCTCGCCCAAACACAACCAGATATGCAGAGCAAACTCGACGACCTCACCGAAAGTTCCAAGGCAGCAGGTCTCAAAATCAATGTCGGAAAGACCAAGTCGATGGAAATCAACACAGGAAATCCCTCCAGTTTCATGGTAGCTGGGCAACAAGTTGAGAAAGTGGAGTGCTTCCAGTATCTTGGTAGCCAGATAACGCCTGATGGTGGTACCAGAAAATACATCGAAACCCGGATCAGAAAGGCCCGATTTGCATTTGCGAGTCTCCGAATCATCTGGCGGTCACGCCAGATCTCTCTACGAACAAAAATCCGAATCTTCAACTCAAACGTCAAATCCGTATTGCTGTACGGGTGCGAAACTTGGTGCACATATGCGGTAACGACGCGAAAACTGCAAGTATTTGTAAACCGCTGTCTGCGGAATATCATCCGCGCTTGGTGGCCTGGCAACTGGATCTCGAATGAGGAACTGCATCGCCGGTGTCATCAAAGGGCGCTAGAAATCGAGATTCGGGAACGTAAGTGGAGATGGATTGGGCACACGCTGCGAAAAGATGAAAACGAGATTTGCAGAGAGGCGCTAGATTGGAATCCAGAAGGTCATCGAAGAAGAGGCAGACCCAGAAATTCGTGGCGGCGAAGCCTAGCCGCTGAAATCCGAAATGTCGACGAGGATCTTGACTGGGACCAGGTGAAGACGCTGGCTCCGGATCGTCAAAAGTGGAGGTCTTTTACCACGGCCCTATGCACCGGAGGATCGGCGCGGGATCATTAAGTAAGTAAAAAATGTCTGAGAAACATATTTGAGTTATATCACGAGGTTTTCAAAACTAGAAATTTTGTAATTTTTTTTTTAATTTGAATGAACCCGAATAAAGTTACAAGTCGCCAAACTTCCATTAGTGTCATATTGACACTCAAGAGCGGATTAGGGTTAAAACGTTGGCCATACGAGGCATGGTTTTAGTGGAACCTATACTTGCCTCAATCGAAGCATCCTTATATGATAAAGGAGACTCAAATTTTATCATTGTATCACCTCAGGCAAAATGATACCAAATTTTACTTTCAAGATATGATAGCAACATTTGGTAAATTTTTGCTGTTTATTCTGCTCGAGTAACGATTTATTCCGTCTACCTCTCATCCCTACTGATTTGCGCCTCAGAAACCCAATATTCTGGTTCTTTTAAACGTTTTTCAGCGTCAATAACTACAAAGTACGTCTATTATTGAACAATCGAAATATGAATTAAGGGTTATTGTTATACTTCCTGGTTTTTATTCTGGGAATAATATCAAATCTCTCACTGTTCTTCAGTCGAAATTTCGAGCAAACACGACATTCCCAGATGATACTTTGGCTTTGACTTGATTTATTTTGAGGATTTAATCAGCCAAAGTCTGATAAAAATTAAATGTGTAGACAGAACGTCTGTATGCCTAGAGACCTGATCACTCATGGTCAAACCGTGGAGGTTTTGAATCCAATCTTAACGGGGTTAATTAGTCTCAAATTGAAGGAAAAAAAATATTGACAAAGTTAGATATAATGAATTGTGAATTAAGTAAGAGAATGCATCCACGAAACAGATACGACATGACACACACGTTACTTTGAATTTCGTAAGCGTCGCAACCTCAACAATCTTTTAATATGAGAAGGCTCATATTCTGCCTCTGTGATTGAATTGTTATGATAAAATCGTGATCACTCCTAAACAATAGCTTCTTCCAAAGGGAAATATCAATAAACAGAAATACTAAACGTCCCATATTAAATACCAGTAGACTTCATGATGTTTCCAGCATATTTCGAAAAGTTATGTATTGTATTTAAACTAAAATTTTCAGCATGTACCTGGACCGGACAAATCCGGGCTATTATGTCTAAAAACCAGACAAAATCCGGGCATTTGATTTCAAAATTGTCGCCCAAAAATCCGGGGAATATCTGAGCTTTTTCCGGTGAAATTCGGACAACTGGACCGGACCGAACTTTTTCCAATTTTTGTAAAAAATATCCGGGCAAACCCGGATTCAGGCTTCTTCTATTCTCTTGATTTTTGCTCACTTTTTTTCATCTGCTTGTCAAACACCTGAGAGAAATATGCTTTCTCACACTAAAAGCGATCAAGCAGGCCCTCGAAATGTATGGAATTTCCAAAAGGTTCAATTTTTCTACCCCTCTTTGTTTATAAAATCAGGAGGGAACCTTTGAAAAAGCACGCCAGAATTATTGAACGTCCCCAGCAATAAAGCAGGTTGACAAACGCTGGAGCCAATGTTCCATAAATCCATGTAGAAAGAGGACGGTTCAATCACACATTAAAGCTGTCCACGTGATTTGGTGAAACAGACAAACTTCATGTGCGATTTGCATATCTTTTTCTCCTAGGAGCGATGATAATAGCAAAACTATGCCCTTGCCTTCACTGAATAACTCATTTCACTGATCACACGTAGCGCTGATGAGGTGTTTTCAGAGTCACACACCAACAGTGCTCTGACAGTAGAAGAGTGATCATTCGTTAGAGAAAAAAAATCTCTTCGCTCTCTCAGCAGCAGATGATGAAATGCTCATTTCAAATCGACTCACAATTATTAAGAGCGAAAAAGTTCACTGTCTCCATTTGGTCAAGATGAGCAAAATGAAGCCTGCCTGGATAACATCGAACAATCTAGCAACCTGAATTCAAACATGATATTGATTGGTATTGTGTTTGTTGTAGTTTTTTTTTTTAAGTCACCAGAAATTTTTGCGTGCCGCTAATAAGCCAACCCCTATTTGATTTACACTGATTTACACTACACATGTTTTACACTTTTTGTGCATTTGTAAGATTCTAAACATTATTTCCTCGAAAGTTGTACGCTAAGAGTTAAGTTAAAAGAAATCTCTTCGAGGACACATCATGTTACATTGAGATCCTGTGTGTGCTTCTGTTGTTTATCGGAAATGGTGGCTCCATAGAGTAGAAAAAAATAACTCTTAGAAAAAGCCAATCCGGCAAATCACAATGAATTCATCCACTTTAAACTCAGTAATAGATTGCAAGCATGAAAATGTAATTTAAGTAGTTGGTTTTGGCAAAAAATTAATTATTATGTGAAAACTTAAGCATTGCTATACTCAATTTAGACTAGGAAAATATATGTGACCCGAAAGTGCGAAAATGAACAATTTTGAGCTTAGAATGCCAAGCGTTTTTCATACTTCAAACAATATTCTGAAAATTTTTAAATTTTTAGAATTTTTGTGTTATTTTTTTTTATCGAAACAAAACTATAACTTTACTTGAAATATATGAGATACGAGAGAAAATAATCTTTAAAGCGCGTTTTCTCGAAAACAATTTTAAGGAGTTTATACACCTTATATGCTTTTTTTAAAACATACATATCTGTACATAATATAATTTTTTTCAAAGTCGTCCAGACCCAAAGTAAACGATAATAATAAGAAGTTAGGAATCGGAGGAACTTTAAAATTTGAAAGCACGCTTTATCGATCCTGGAAGTTTCGTTCGCAATCGATGATTGAGTTTTTTTTAATCCCCGTGCGA
>NW_026597007.1:0-17281 GCF_029784155.1 Uranotaenia lowii
AAACTTAGAAAGCAAAATTGAGACATTAGTAGTATAGGGTCGTTTTATTTTGTACCTTTAGTTGTCATACCGAAAAACTATTGGCAGCGTTTTGATCTGTGAGGTTTGTTTATCAAGTGAAAAAATATCGTCAGGATTGGTACACGCGTTGGAAAGTTATCCAAGATGAGACGCCAGAGAGGAAAATTAATTCTGCACAACCACGTTGCAAACCGGCTCCTTCCCACATCTTCCTGGACTCTTTGAGCACCGTGACTCTTCGCCAGATCAACAGCTTTGAAAACGTAAACGGCCGTATGCTAGACCTCTGCTTCATAAACGAAGGCCACAGGAATCCGACTATTGATTTAGCTCCTGCTCCTCTCGTTAAAGTTGTTTCCCGTCACCCAGCTTTAGTGGTCTCACTAGATGTCACTAGAGTTAACGCTCCTATAGCACCAAGGGGCTGAAGAAAACAAAAATTCCCGTATCAAGTTTTTAGTCAAAAAACCCGCAGGAAAAAGATAAATGAAACGAGTGAAACACGTATAGGGGCAACATGGCGTCCTCATTGCAAAAATTTCAACCAGAGGCATTTTTTTAATAATCCTTAAAATGATATCTGAGGCTCGGGAACGTCAATCAAAGGATCTTTGGTAATATTAACAAATTATGGTTGGGCACAAAATGCAGAGTTTTCAGCATAATCCTTGTTAAAATTGATTCCAAATCTGCAGTATGACAACAACAGTTGCGTTTGGCAACCAAAATGTTACCCTATTTCGAGTCTGTTATGGGGTGAAGTGTTTAATTTAATTGGTTCAGTTCTCTGTATAGCACGTTCGTCGCCCAAAGAAGTTTTCAGAGAGAGAAAGCAAAGAGGGAGAACTCCCACATTTGAAACGTGTGGCGAAGCTGAGCGGTAAACTGAAGTAAGAGAGCGTCACACGCTTTTTGATGTGACGGGGCCCCCCAGGAAATACACCCGTCACCCGAATATGGGTGCCGTGGCGACGAACGTGAGGCGACGAAACTTCAGCAAGTATATGTCTAATCCCGATGCAGCCGCTGCGACTTTTTCAAATATACTGAACTATGTAATTGACCGCCATGTTCCAAAACGTAGCGTACCCTCCAACCCACGAGCTTCCTGGGTCACTAATCAACTGCGACAACTGAAGACGGTAAAAAACCGTGCTCTTTGAAACTTCAGCAAGCACAAGTCCTTCTGCACAAAGTAAGAATACCGCAAGCTGAACACGGCGTACAAAAAAAAGCTTTAGGCGTTGCTACCAGAACTATCTCCACCGACTACAGTGTAATTTTAAGACTAACCCGAGATCTTTCTGGAAGTATGTACTTTAAAAATCAGCGGAAAGAATCTGGGCTTCCATCTCAAATGTTTTTGAACGGCCACACAGCGAACACCGATCTTGAAATATGCAACCTCTGTGCTGAGAAATTTTCTAGCGTTTTCACAACTGGGTCCATTTCCTCAGAGCAACTGGATATGGCTGTAGGAAATATCACACCTCCACACTCTTCCTTAAACGGTATTGCCTTCGATGACGCAGCCATTTTAAAGGCGACAGCAAAGCTTAAAAATTCATCATCTACGGGTCCGGACCCTCGCTTTCCCTCGCTCTGGAAAGAAGCTTACATGTTCCCTGTTCACAAAAAGGGAAATAAGAAAGATGTGAACAACTACCGCGGAATATCAGCTCTTTGTTCGATAGCCAAACTGATCGAATTGGTTGTTCTGGATCCGATTTTCCCTTCCTCAAAACAATACTTTTCCAACGATCAACACGGATTTCTGCCGAAACGATCCACGACAACAAATTTGCTGACTTTTACATCGTTCATGCAAGATAGCTTCACCATGAAGCACAAACTGACGCCATCTATACTGATCTGTCTGCTGCTTTAGATAAAGTAAATCACGATATTGCTATTGCTAAACTCGAACGCTTAGGATTCTGTCGATTCCTACTGGACTGGTTTCGAATCTATTTAATGGAACGAAAGTTATCAGTGCAAACTGGAAATTACTTTTCAAGACAATTCTCCGCTTGTTCAGGTATGCCCCAGGGAAGCCACTTGGGACCGATAATTTTTGTCATCTATTTAAACGATGTTCTCACTCTATTGGACGGCCCAAAACTTGCGTATGCCGACGACCTCAAATTTTTCCACACCATCAATGGCCAAGACGATATCGATCTCTTGCAAAGGCAGTTCAACACCTTCGCTCACTGGTGTAACACCAACTGCTTGCCTCTGAACCACAGCAAATGTGCGGTCATTTCTTTTTCTTGCAAGCGGAACCCTCTTCACGCAGAGTACACTCTTGGGAACGAAACCATCACCCGGGTGGGCCACATCAACGATCTGAGCGTTATCCTAGACCATCGGCTGGAGTTTAAGACTCATACGAATTACATCGTCGATAAAGCGTCTAGAAGTCTTGGCTTCTTATTTCGCGTAACAATGGAGTTTAAAGATGTGTACTGCCTAAAAAGTTTGTATTGCAGCGTAGTTCGCTCAACGCTTGAATATGCATCTGCAGTTTGGTGCCCATTTTACCAGAACGGAGCTGAACGAATAGAGGCTATCCAGCGGCGTTTCATACGGTATGCTCTGCGACATTTGAACTGGTTAGATCCGTTTCGTTTACCCAGTTACGAAAAGAGTTTTCGCCTAATTGATTTAGACACGCTTCAAATTCGTCGTAACGCTGCACGTGCTCTAGTCGTAGCGGATCTCCTTGCGTCGAGGATTGACGCTCCCATGCTGCTGGAGGCTATTTCTCTCAGTGTGCGACCCCGAGGATTAAGGAACCAAAATCTACAGCTCTATGTTCCCATCCGGCTGAATAACTACGGAGCCAACAGCGGTCTAATTGGAATTTTGAGAACTTTTAATCGCTTCGCCGAGTACTTCAACTTCGACGCTTCAAGGGCTACTTTCCGAAGAAAAATTTCAATGGTTTCGAGAATTTTGTAGATTTACCTAGTGTTAAACTCACTATTTTATAAAGTTATCATTAGGATCAACATGTGATCCCTATATGGTCACGATGAATGGCCGCCAAAGATTTCAAACTCCCGAGATCGACATATTCCTGGATATATGAAGAAGGGATAGAGAGCTACCATTAAACTTTTTCACTTTAATCGATAACTAATCAAGCAAATAGAACTAAATGGAACCTCCTATCATCCAGTAGAGGGAAATGGTAGCCCAATAAACATTTTAGCTGCTTAAGAATGACAATTTGCTGAACAAAAGCTGAGCTAAAGCGTAATTGCTGCTTCAGCTTACTGGTTGAATAAAGACAAACTGTTACCATATTTCAGCGTTTAAAGAAGTCTCAGTGCAGCCAATGGGAGGAGTTGAAGAGTGGATTCTATAACACTTTTTGTTATCTTTTTAAGTTGATATTTTTCGGTGATTGTTGAGCCAAATAATAACAATTTCTTTACGTTTCGGCCTACTGGACAATTTCAGCCATCTTCAGAAAAACTGTATTCAGGTAAAAAATATACAAAATTTTAAATTAACACACTTAATTTTCACAATTTGTCTTAAAATTACTTCACTTTTCTGCACTTACAAATTGTATCGCCGCGTGCTTCCGTTACGGCTGTCTGATTTAATTTGAATCCAAAACTTTAACCGCTTCTAACAGCTGGTGTCCAGCATTCTCGGCGTCGGTGTCGGCGTCGTCGTGATGTCAGCTGGAATCCTCGTGTTAGAGGTCGTCGTGTTTGAATTAGTCGCTTTCGTTTTGAATTGAGGCGTCTCTCTTAGTTTTTTTTATAATTGAGCTATATATTTTCGAAATTTCAATGGAATCTTGTTTGATGTTTACTGCATTTCCTTTCTTAAGTTTTATGTGTAATGTTTCAGCTGTTTTCCTTTTCCCTTCTTCATTTACTCTTTCTAAAATATATGCTCTCTCGAAGTTAAATTTGTGATTTTGTTCTAGGGCATGTTGTGTTAGACCTGTGGCTCTGGCGCTTTGTTTGAGGCTTGTTTTATGGTTTTTAATCCGTTTTTCCAGAGTTTGTGATGTTTGGCCACAGTATTCTTTGCCGCATTCACATGGGATTGAGTAAACCACATTTGTTTGTTTGAATTTTGGTATTTGGTCTTTAGTTTTGGTAAATAGGCAAGTTTTGATTTTGTTAATTGGTCTCGAAGACACAATCAGGTCATGTTTTCTGAGTAGTCTGCTGACCTTTTCGCTCAAACCTGGAATGTAAGTAAGTGATACGTACTTTCCTTCTTTTTCCACGGTTTGATTGCTGAGTGAATTATAAATGGCATCTACCCTCTTTTTTAAAACATTTTTAACGAATTCATCCGGGTAGTTATTTTGGTGCAGTATTCTTTTCACTTTATTGATACTCATTTCACGTTTTTCCACGTCGCTGAGTTTTAAAGCTCGATCAATCAGCGCAACATGACCTGATTGTGTCTTCGAGACCAATTAACAAAATCAAAACTTGCCTATTTACCAAAACTAAAGACCAAATACCAAAATTCAAACAAACAAATGTGGTTTACTCAATCCCATGTGAATGCGACAAAGAATACTGTGGCCAAACATCACAAACTCTGGAAAAACGGATTAAAAACCATAAAACAAGCCTCAAACAAAGCGCCAGAGCCACAGGTCTAACACAACATGCCCTAGAACAAAATCACAAATTTAACTTCGAGAGAGCATATATTTTAGAAAGAGTAAATGAAGAAGGGAAAAGGAAAACAGCTGAAACATTACACATAAAACTTAAGAAAGGAAATGCAGTAAACATCAAACAAGATTCCATTGAAATTTCGAAAATATATAGCTCAATTATAAAAAAACTAAGAGAGACGCCTCAATTCAAAACGAAAGCGACTAATTCAAACACGACGACCTCTAACACGAGGATTCCAGCTGACATCACGACGACGCCGACACCGACGCCGACACCGACGCCGAGAATGCTGGACACCAGCTGTTAGAAGCGGTTAAAGTTTTGGATTCAAATTAAATCAGACAGCCGTAACGGAAGCACGCGGCGATACAATTTGTAAGTGCAGAAAAGTGAAGTAATTTTAAGACAAATTGTGAAAATTAAGTGTGTTAATTTAAAATTTTGTATATTTTTTACCTGAATACAGTTTTTCTGAAGATGGCTGAAATTGTCCAGTAGGCCGAAACGTAAAGAAATTGTTATTATTTGGCTCAACAATCACCGAAAAATATCAACTTAAAAAGATAACAACAACTGGCGGTGATCAAAACTCGTAAACATCAAATATAACACTTTTTCAGCCTTTGTTCAACCATTCACTACCATCGGAATTTGACATACTGTGAACTGTGGTAAAACATCTCTGCATGATGGCGGCTTGATTGGAATGAGAGGGGAATTTTAGTTTTTCTTATCCAATAAATTTTTTTTTATAATTTCTTATTTAGCTTGATTTTGAAACGAAGAGTAGATTTTCTCAAAAATTTTATTTTTCTGTGCCCAAAACTGTAAAAAAGATAATTTTTTCACACTGTTCAGTCCGACAAGCGGACTGAGAATAGACGCGAGAGCACCGCACCGAGAGAGGAAGACAGTTGCTCTCACTGAAAGCGCCTAGAAAGTTCTAGGCGGTTCCATCTGACGCGAGCACATGGTAGTGTGCTTTCTCGTCAGCCTATTTAAGGGCGCATTCTTTATGCGCCTGGGAATCACCAGATTCTGTATCCAACCGTCAGATAGTTCGGATCGTGATATTCTAATCGTAAAATTTTGAAAAATAGTGTGATTTTTTCTCGCGATTGCGTATCCATCTCGTGCGTTATCTCCAGCGCTTGGTCACCTGCTTGAGGTGGCGCGCCACAAAACTGGCATAAAGAGGATTGCTGCTAACACACCGTTACCAAGTGCGGTTGCTATGACGCGCAACAAAAAAGCGGGAACATCTGCCGCGAATCAACAAGCCAGTTGTTCAAAGCGACCTAGGTGTGAAGAAGATGCACCGTCGGATCATCATGCAAGGTTACTGGCAAACAACAGTTTTGCTGCGCTTCCAGTTCAAGATGTGCAAAAGAAATCGAAAGTGCCCCCATTATTTTTGACTTCCAAAGAAATAAACGCCCTCAGGAACGAGCTCACGGCGAAGCAAATTTTTCCTCTATTTAAGCTCTGCAGTATGGGGACAAAGATAATGTGTTCCTCCGAATCGGATTTCAAAGAAACCAAACAGTTCCTGCAAGACAAAAATCTAGAGTTTTATACTCATGATTCTCCTGGAAATAAGCCGATGAAAGTAATTTTACGTGGTCTTCCGGAATTCAGCCCGGTGGACATATTGTCGGAGCTGAAAGCTTCAAAACTCAAACCGCTTAATGTTTTCCCTATCAAGCGGAAAGAAACTGGAAACTACCGGGACAAACTCTTTTTGGTTCACCTTGAGAAAGGGTCTGTGTCTCTGGAGAACCTCCGAAAGGTTAGGGCTCTTTTCAACATAATTGTTGAGTGGGAGCGCTACCGGCCGAAAAAACGTGACGTGACACAGTGTGGCAAATGTTTGGCATTTGGTCATGGGACAAGAAACTGCTATATGCAAGCGCGGTGCAGTAAATGTGCTGAACATCACCTGACTGAAGATTGCAATCAAATTGAAGAGAATCCGGAACCCAAGTGTGCAAATTGTGGGGCTAACCATGAAGGCAACGATCGAGCATGCCCCAAGCGAACCGAATTCATTGAAATACGCAAACAGGCTTCTAACAGGAATCATCGTAAACAACGACTACCCCCTCCACCTACTATGGAACATTTTCCGCTACTCTGTACTAATGTTCCAAACTTACCTCCACTTCCGCTGAATCAACGCAAGGAAAATGTGCCGCAACCTTCCACTGTACAACACCGATTTGCAACAGCCGCCGCTGCCCATTCAGTCCAACTCACCGCTCCACCAGGCTGGAGAAAACCCGATTCTAACCTCGTCGCTCCTCCGTTAGATGATGACACTCTATACTCGCCGGACCAAATGATGGAGTTTGTCAAAGACATGCACCAGCAATTACGCCAATGCCGTACAAAGCAACAGCAACTCGATGCAGCCACGATGGTACTTCTTAACTTTCTCAACAAATATGGGCCCTAACTCAATAAAGATTCTTAATTGGAATGCTTGTTCCCTCCGGAACAAAACCATCGAACTTGCCAATTTCCTGGAAAGTCGTAATATTGACATTGCTATCCTGACAGAAACTCATCTTCGACCAGATATCAACGTGTTCATTCCAGATTTTCGTTTCATAAGACTCGATCGTACTCAAGGAGTAGGAGGAGGAGTAGCAATCGCACTGCGTAACAACATAAACTGCCGCCTGCTACCAAGTTTACGTACGGAAATCATCGAAGCTGTAGGAGCGGAGGTCGAAACAACTGAAGGAATTATAAACATAATCGCAGCATACTGTCCCAAACAAACCAACAGCCGTGATGGATCTGCAGCGGTTCTTGGGCGAGACATCATCAAATTGACCAGACATCGGGGACAGTTCATCATTGCCGGTGACCTCAACGCAAAACATCAAGCTTGGGGTAACACTCGAAGAAATCTCAATGGCAGCATCCTCCAGAAAGATCACGAAGAAGGCTTCTATACTATCTTGAATCCGGATACCCCAACCCGTCTGAACCGATCTGGGGCACATGCTACCATTGATTTTTTCATTACGAACCTGACCAACAACATCTCGAAACCTCTCGTATTCCAAGAACTAAGCTCGGATCACTACCCAGTGTTGGTAGAAGTTGGATCCATGGTCAATCGGCATCTCATCACTCGGCGTAATTATCATCGTGTCAACTGGGAGCAGTTCCATAGCAGTGTGGATGCAGGCGTTAACTTTGCAGACTACCCGGAGACAATTCAAGACATCGATCAGCATCTCTGGAACATCGAGGACGCAATAACTCAAGCCCGGGAGCAGCATGTGCCTAAGGTCCGCCAGGTAAGCAACACTCTAACTATTGATAGACTCACTAAAGATCTTATTCGTACCCGTAACATCATCCGCAGACAGTATCAGCGAACTGGTCTGTCTTTCCTTAAAAGCCATATCAATCGATACACAAAAATAATCAAGATGAGACTTGTAGACATAAGGAATAATGATTTTTCTAACAAGATCCGCTCTCTCCCAGATTATGGAAGGCCATTTTGGAAACTAGCCAAAACCTTAAAAACTAAACCAAGACCCATCCCCCCCCTGATTCCTCTCGATAATAATAGCTCCATAGATCGCCTCATAACTCCTGCTGAGAAGGCTGCTGAGATAGGTCGACACTTTGTAAGCTCCCACAATCTCGGGCACAATATTACAAGTCCATATACAACTGCCGTTAATGAATTCATAAATAACAGTCACCGAATCCAAAATGACTTCTCTGAACAACTGGAAATCACAGCTGACGAATTGTTCGGTTACATCAAATCATCTAAAAACATGAAAGCTCCTGGATTTGACAACATATTGAATTTAGAACTCAAGCAGTTAAGTCTAAGGTTCTTTGACCATCTGGCAACGATTTTCAATCAATGCATCCGCCTTAGCTATTTCCCCTCACACTGGAAATCAGCAAAGGTTATTCCTATCCAGAAAGCTGGAAAAGACCCATCGTCTCCCAAAAGTTATCGCCCCATCAGCCTTCTCTCAGGATTATCCAAATTATTTGAGAAGGCAATCAATCAGAGGCTTCTAGCATCCGCTCATGAGAAAAACGTGCTACTTGAAGAGCAATTCGGTTTCCGAAATGGCCGCTCTACTGTTCACCAATTGACACGTGTCTCCAACATCCTCAAAAGAAACAAATCAGTCTCTAAAACCTCTGCCATGGCCTTGCTTGACATAGAAAAGGCATTTGACAACGTATGGCATGATGGTCTCATTTATAAACTGCACCAGTACAATCTTCCCAACTATTTAGTAAAAATCATACAAAACTATTTATCGGAAAGGACCTTCCGAGTTTCACTAAACGGAAATATTTCCGATGCTCATGCTATTCCTGCCGGTGTTCCGCAGGGTAGTATACTAGGCCCTCTCTTATTTAACCTGTTTACCTCAGATATACCCTCAACCCCTGGAAACGGATCTCTGTCGCTTTTTGCTGATGATACTGCAGTCGTCCACAATGGTAGGGTAATTAGAGCGCTTAAAAATAAGCTACAGCGAAGCTTGGATGTCTTAGCAAATTACTTTACTAGTTGGAAGATCTGCATAAATGCGGCAAAAACCCAAGTCATACTATTCCCCCATTCCCTGTCTCATAAACTTGTCCCTACTGAAGATTGTAAAATTTCCATGAATGGCACTACAGTAGAATGGTCGCATGATACTACCTACTTAGAAGTTACCCTAGACAGTAAACTGATTTTCAAACAGCATATCGAAAAAAACTATAACCAAATGCAACATATTGATAAAATCACTGTATCCTTTAATCAACCGAAAATCCACACTGTCTCTGAAAAATAAGCTTGCTATCTATAAGCAAATTGTACTTCCCGTGATTGAGTACGGTATGCCAGTCTGGGAGAGTTGTGCAAAATCTCATCATCTTAAACTCCAGCGAATACAAAATAAATTCCTTCGTATGATATTAAATACCCCCCCAAGGACTCGTACCTCCGTGGTCCATGATTTGGCAGGAATTCAGATCCTTGAAAATCGCTTTAGTGAGTCTATTCATAAGTTCAGAGCAAGTTGCCGAGCATCAGAACACCAGATCATTCGAGATCTAGTTTCCCCCTAGGTTATCAATTGTATTATTAGTTAGGTAGGTTATCAAATTATTTTTTCCTATTTAAAACCAACAACTCACTAAAAGTGAAAATAATTTGTACTCTAAAATGTAAACTAATTGAATCAAACGAAACTTGAAGAAGATCCATGATTGTAGAGCTTATTTGGCTGATCAACAACTATGTTAAATCAAATGTATAACCATAAAATCAGAGGAATAAAATGTTATTTTACTACTAATACTGCGCCTGGGAATCAGTCATTATCAAACCGCCAAGCCGTCAAGATGGGACAGTAGTGTAAATATTGTGCATAGTTTAAGTGATAAGTTAGAGAAAAATAAATAGTATATAAGTTGAGAAATAGTGCCTTCTTTCTTCGCTGCTTCGTTCCGACGCCTTGCTCCCGAATCCAGCTGCCACAATCGGCTCTTTTAAGAGCCCCTCCATCTGAAAGAGTTTTGGATCTCGGTCAACCAGGCGATCGAGATCCCTCCTAGCCTTGGCCGCCAGGCAGCGTCAAGTGGACCTGCCTCCACTGATGAGACAACCATGCGTGGTTGTCTCTTAAGGTCCAATCCCACGAGGGGAGCGGACCATTAGTGGTAGTTTCCCAAGCGCTCACATCCGACCGGCCTTGGCCTCCAGGCAGACAGTCTTTGGACCTGCCTCCACTGTTTGGCAACCACCAGGGGTTGTCAAAGCCCAATCCCAGAAGGGGAAAGGGCAAGCAGTGGTAGCTTTGCCAAGCGCCGCACCCACAGTCCACCAGTGGCTATTCATGGCCACAACACACACTTATTAAAAAAATCATTAGTTGAGAGGCATTTTGGTCGCTTAAACGAACACACACATATAGGATCTAAGTGAAACTTCATGTTTCCTTGAAGAGATCTTTTTTTTTTTTTTTTTTTTTAAATATGTTTTTATTTGTATCAAATCATCATTACACTTATATTACATTATTGCATTAAACTAGGTGTTCAGCTCAATAATGAACTGTTCATAGCCCTATAAGTAACAAGATTATAAAAATTTATTTATAAGATTTTAATTTGCTGAGCGCAATCAAGTTTTTAATGTAGGAGAATATCCTGTAATAGCAAAAATATATATATATTTTTTTTATTTTATACTTAAAACTAAACACTATCTTAAAATTAAACTAAACATAAAGAGAACGAATCTCTGCGATGGAGGACTGCATCGATTTGCCTCTGAAGTTGGAGATGATTTTGTTGGCCATCTCTTCGATCGATTCAATGCCCGCAATCCGATGAAGATCTTCGGTGCTGTGCCAAGGTGGAAGCCGCAAAATCATTTTCAGAACTTTGTTCTGAATCCTCTGGATGGCTTTCTTCCTCGTCGCGCAGCAGCTAGACCAAATCGGAACTGCATACATGATCGCTGGTCGGAAAACTTGTTTGTAGATGAGCATCTTATTTCGCAGACACAACCGGGATTTCCTGTTGATGAGAGAATAAAGAGATTTAGTGTATTTATTACATTTAGATTGAATATCTTCAATGTGATTTTTAAAAGTAAGATTCCGATCAAGTGTAAGTCCCAAGTACTTCACGTGATCAGACCATTCTAAAGAAACCCCATTAAAAGTTATGGAATGATTTTCATTAGGTTTTAAAAAATTTGCTCTTGGCTTATGGGGAAATAAAATAAGTTGAGTTTTGGAAGCGTTAGGAGAAATTTTCCACATTTTCAAGTAATTCAAAAAGGAATTTAAATTTTGTTGCAATCTACTGCGTACCACCCGTAAATTTCGACCTTTGGCTGAAAGCAAAGTGTCATCAGCAAATAATCTTCTACCTTTTCCTTCTGGTACATCACGAAGATCAGAAGTAAAAATATTATATAAAATTGGCCCAAGTATACTACCCTGAGGGACACCAGCTCTAATGGGTGTCCTTTCAGAGCATGAATTTTGATAGCTTACTTGTAAGGTTCGGCTAGTCAAATAATTTTGAATAATTTTGGTGAGATATACAGGAAAATCAAATCGAGCTAATTTAGCTACTAAACCTTTGTGCCAAACACTGTCAAAAGCTTTTTTAATATCAAGAAGAGCAACACCAGTTGAATAACCTTCAGATTTGCTAGCGTTAATCATATTAGTTACACTCAAAAGTTGATGTGTAGTAGAATGTCCATGACGAAAACCAAATTGTTCATCAGGGAAAATAGAATTCTGATTAATGTGAATCATCATTCTATTCAAAATAACTCTCTCAAATAGTTTACTTAAAGAAGGAAGCAAACTAATTGGTCGATAACTTGAAGGCTCTGAAGCACTTTTTCCAGGTTTCAAAATTGGAGTTATTTTGGCATTTTTCCATTTATTGGGAAAATAAGCCAAATGAAAACATTTGTTGAAGATTTTAACTAAAAAATTTAAAGTGCTTTCAGGCAACTTTTTAATAAGAATATAGAAAATCCCATCTTCCCCTGGAGCTTTCATATTTTTAAATTTTTTGAAAATCAATTTAAGTTCATCAATATTTGTCTCACAAGAACTTTCAAACACATTTTGCTTGGAAAGAATATCATCAAATTCTAGAGAAATTTGAGCATCAATTGGACTTACAACGTTTAAATTAAAATCATGAGCAGACTCAAATTGTTGGGCTAATTTTTGAGCCTTTTCTGAATTAGTTAAAAGAAGTTTATCCCCATCTTTCAAAGTAGGAATTGGCTTCTGGGGCTTTTTCAAAATTTTAGTTAATTTCCAAAATGGCTTTGAGTAGGGTTTTATATCCTCTACTGCTTTAGCA
Organism: Uranotaenia lowii; assembly: GCF_029784155.1. NCBI lineage: Eukaryota > Metazoa > Arthropoda > Insecta > Diptera > Culicidae > Uranotaenia > Uranotaenia lowii. The sequence continues at coordinate 12,579 of NW_026597007.1, forward strand.
AAATTTTCATTACGAATGAAATTTAAACGACGTTTGATCTCTTTTTGAAGGTCGCAATAAATTAATTTCAAATAAGGATCCCTAGTACGTTGATATTGGCGTCGACGAATGTTTTTCAGTCGTATCAAAAACTGAAGATCATCATCAATTAAAGGTTGATTAAATTTATGTTTAACTTTAGGTATTGAAGCGGCTTTAGCATTGACTATTGAAGTTGTCAAATTTTCTACAGCCAAATCAATATCTTCTATTGAATTCAATGGAACGTTTACATCTAAATTACGTTCAATAAAATTCATATATCGCTCCCAGTTAGCCTTTTGAAAATTAAAAGTTGATTTTAAAGGGTTTTCAATGGGACTTTGAGATAAAGAAAATGTTACTGGAAGGTGGTCTGAATCGAGGTCCGCATGAGTAACTAATTGACTACAATGCTCGCCTAAATCCGTTAGAACCAAATCAATTGTGGAGGGATTTCTAATTGAAGAAAAACAAGTATGCCCATTAGGATATTCAACAGTATAATAACCTGCAGAGCAGTCATTAAACAAAATATTCCCATTTGAATTTGATGAAATATTATTCCAAGATCGGTGTTTTGCATTAAAGTCACCAATAATAAAAAATTTAGATTTATTTCTGGTGAGTTTTTGTAAATCTCCCTTCAAAAAATTTTTCTGTTCACCGCTGCATTGAAAAGGCAAATATGCGGCAATAATTATAATTTTCCCCATAGAAGTTTCTAATTCAATTCCAATTGTTTCTAAGACTTTTGTATTGAAAGAAGGAAGAAGTCTAAATTTGAGACGACTATTGATGACAATATCTACACCCCCACCTTGTCGATCAAGTCGATCATTTCGCAAAATTTTAAAGAAAGCATTGCTTTTCAAGTTATTGTCTGGCTTTAAAAAAGTTTCAGTGATGGCAGCAATATGTATGTTTTGAGTTTTCAAAAATAAAAAGAATTCATCTTGGTTAGCCAGCAAAGATCTAGCATTCCAATTCATAATATTTAAACATCTATTTGGATCCATGAAGGAATCGTAAAGTCATAATAATTTTGTTAGCATAATTAAAAGAAGTTTGGAAAGCTTCAAACATTGAATTTGCTTTCAACATAAGTTGCATCATTTCCATTAAATTTTGATGCAAAAATTTTAATTTTTCCTCAGTAATCTCACCCAAATCAACAAAATTGTTAGGATCAGAAAATGAAGGAGAAGAACAAGTATTTGAATTTCGGGGATTTTCCCAAGCCTTCGCATGAACGTTGAGACTTGGTTTTTCCCCATTTTTATTAGTTAAACCTGAAGAGGGAAACCCATTTTCAACCACCTCTGAGAACGATAAACAACGAGTCTGGGGCGCAGATTCAGCACAGGTAACATTAAAATCACTTCGGGTATTACCCAGCCGTGATTCCAATGTAGACCGAGGCTGAATGCGAACAGGCAGGTTGTTTGCCGGCCCGACGTGTGAAGACGAAAAAGAGGAAGGAGGAGAAGAAACTTTTCTGGAAACTTTGGGATTTTTCCTAGAAGCAATAATTTTTGCCCTGATGGGACAATCTAGCGAATTCGAGGAGTGATTACCTGCGCAATTCGCACACTTAAAAAATTCTGTTTTTGGCTTATCACCACCAAAAAGGCATTTAGATTTTTCATGATCGAATGAGCCGCAAAACATGCATCTGGCATTCATTCTACAATTTTTAGTGCCATGACAAAAAGCTTGACAACGACGACATTGCGTAATGATTTGTAAAAAATTGGTAGAAGATTTACGAAAAGGTTCGAATTTGACTCGACAATGAAACATAAGACGAGCCTTTTCAAGAATTTGCAAATTATTAACCTGATCCTTTTTAAAATGGATCAAATAAAGTTCAGGAGCAAAACCAACACTACTGGTATTATTCGTGTTGGTTCTTTTCCTCATTTGAATTACTTGAATTGGAGAAAAACCTAACAAAGAATTTAATTCATTTGTGATCTCATCCGGTGTCTGATCGCCGGTGAGACCACGAAGTACAACTTTAAATGGACGATCACTTCTAGCGTCGTACGTAAAAAATTGGTGTTTTTTATTATTCAAATAATTTAAAACCTTTTGAAAATCATTAAAAGATTCCGCCAATATACGAGCAGTTCCCCTTCGACCGATCTGAAAAGAAATCTTCACATCCTTGACGGAAGTGACGATTTCTTTTCGAAAGGCATTGAAGTCAGGAATCGTGACCGTTATTGGTGGAATCTTTTCGTTTTTAAGAGTATAAGAAGAAGAAGGTTTCTTAGTACTCTTATCAGAATTAAATATGAATATTTCCTCATCACCGATGTTATGAAGGACATCGAATGAATTGGAAATTTCAACTTTTTTGGCAGATGGCCCTGGATTAGGTTCAGCAATCCGTTTTCTTCGGGCCCTTGAGCCGGCCGAAGACTTCCCCATGCTGGAAAGAAAAGAGAAAATATGAATAAAAGAAAATGAAAATAATTTTAGCACTGAAAAGTGCTGATTGAAATACAGGTAAGGAAAAAATAAATAATGTAAAATGTTCCTGCAGGTACACAGCAACGATACGATGCTCCGGCGTACGTGTTGACGGCTCAACGGTACAGATGGAAGTGAGGATGAAGAGATCTTAATTCTACTTAAAATTAAAGCGTACATCTTTCAATGGTATAATGGCTAGCATCTTACTAATGCAAACACCACCAACCCACAGAAAGAGTACTATGTATGCCATGACCGAGACTCGATCTCATGACCGCTGGCTTAGAAGACTTAAACGCTATCCTCTAGGCCACGGTAGGCGGCAAATTATTATCCCGCCGCAGACTTCATGATTGGTCCTGCGTACTACGGCATGCGACCAACAAGTCAGAGGTTTAAAGTCCGGGGCAGTTGAAACGAAAAAAAAAAAACAAACAGAGGGTAAAAGTGGGTGCCAAACATCAAGACAGACTTGCTCATTATATTTTTGTTTTTTTTGTTGATCTGTCAATTGACGTTTAATGACGTTTGCTGAATAAATTCTCCAGATCAAGATGATTAAAGGCTGAAGACACGTGAACTAGTGAATTTTGGAGGCCTTCTTTCAGCCAGATTGCTGTTTAAAATTGAACTTCGATATTTTTTCAGCGTATATTCAACAAAAAGTGATTGTCGGGAGGGGCTTCCATACAAGTTTTCAGAGACAACTCAAGAACTTTTATAGGCATGAAGCTTAAATAATAATATTTAACATGAGAGGAAATTTGCACAAGAAAAATGTTTCTAATATAATCCAGAGGGAGAAAATGTGACTATGGTGGCTTGAGACCCCTCTCCCCATTTGGAGTGAAAAAGGTGAGAGCTGATTTAAATAAAACTTGTTTTTTTTGCATAACTTAAACACGGATGAAGCAAATAAAAACAGAGTCTGAATTTGAAAATAGAGAAAATCTATTTCAGAAAATTATGAACAATCATCATGATGATGTCGAAATTAAATTATTGAATTTAATGAATGATGTTTAAATAAATAATAATTTTTGACTAAATGTAAACATCATAAAATTTCAACGATTATTATGTTATAACTCCAATTGTGATGTGTTACTCTTCAGTTATAAATTTGTCTTGATGTAGGCTTTCGAAAAGACAATCGTAAAAAGCACTCGATAAAAAAAAACCTGTATTTTTCTTTCTCATGGGCAAACTGTCTCAGAATCCCATTCATACCTATTGCTCAATGTTACCTCTTCTTGTAATCAGATCTTGCTCAACTTTACATGTGATCTTTTGGTAAACCTATGATGAATAATAGTCTAAACCGCGAGAACTTTCATGTTTTTATTCTTCATATACTGAGATTAATAACTTTTCTGTACACAATGATTCAACAAAACTATTAAGGAAAACATGTAGGTATTATGGTAACAGTCAAACTACCATGACTTCTAAAATTTTCTACCAATTTTGATTTTTTTTTTCAAATATCACCCACAGCCAATAGAAAATATATATTTCAAATATCAGAATAAAGGTCAAAACCATCGAGTAAATTATTTTTTTTTTTTTCTTGAAAAATGCATTTTTTATCATATTTTCGTTCAAAAATCCCAAATATCGACAATTTTGATAATCCAACACAAAAGTGAAGTTTAGACCATCGATTGAAAATTGATTCAAAATTTTACGCTTGACACTTGATGACACAAATAAAAAAAGGAACTGCAATTTGAAATAATTGCATTTTCAGCTTGCAAATACAAAAACATCGGATTTGGTCTACAATTGAATTCTTGATAGACCTCCTGTAGCTTTGAAAAACGAAAATTACTGTTTTTAGATAAAATGATCAATTTTTAAAAAAGGAGGGCTTGTTGCTGGTACATTTGTAATTTTTTTTTTTTCATACATTGTGGCTATAAATTGTGGAAAAAATTGTTCTGCAAATTTGTTTTGAGTTATATCTTATTTTACAAGAATTGTATTCAATTTAAGCTTGAAATTGCTAAGTTAGAAGCATTTTGGGTTCATTATTTGTAAAAATTCGAAAAACTTACTCGGGTAAATGTTAGCAAATCTTAAAGGAATAAAGTTGTGCTAAGCCTCCACTTGGATATTAATTTTGGAATCCACTTTAAGCAGAAAAATAAAAAAAAACTTATCCACAAAATTCAGAAGAACGAATTCAAAACAATATGAAAACA
>NW_026597008.1:0-17127 GCF_029784155.1 Uranotaenia lowii
AAAAAATAAATCTGATTTGAACCGCGAATTTATTTCATAATTTTTTAATACTTGTGGTTTTAAAGAATTAGCTTACTACTTTCTCATTTTAGTGAATATAAAAAAAATCAAATCCAAATTCAAAACTTCTTGAAGAAAAAATTGGCAACATCTAAGATTTATTTTTGAAAGTTGGAAATTGAAATGAATACCTCATTGTTAGTGAAAAATATCTCAAACCTGCATAATTATAAAGAAGCTTCAATTTATGTTTAGTATTCTTTATGTATTCATTGTTCAAGCAAAAATGTAAAAGGAAAAATTTTGTCACAAAAGCTCCCCCCATGAGTCGGTTTTTCCTAAGGCCCTGAACCAAAAAAATCATCAAATATTACACCAGTTTTGAAAAGAAACTGAATCCTTATTCTTAAATAAATTTTTGATCAGGTCAGAAACTACCTATGATTAAAAGTTGTAAACGGTGATGATGAATAATCAAAACCAGTAAAATTGTACAGATTTTAAAAATTTGGAAGACAAATATCTCTGACACAATGTTAAAAATGGTTTTATCTCATTTAACAAATTAATCTGTTTAGGTTTTTTCAAGTCAATACTTCTTTAATAATTCGTTTAAAATCAATTATTTTATAGAATTTTAAAAAGCAAACTAATAGAAATCATCGATAAGTATTTTAGAAGGAGTCCAAATAATTTCCGGTCTCGGGAAAAGTTGACAAATACCTTCATTTTAAAAATTTTTTGGAATATTTTAAAGTTTTCTCAGAAAAGTGAAGAACTTTCTTAAATAATTTTTAACTTTTTTCAGAAATTGCAGGGCACCAAAGTTGATCGAATATTTTTCTATAAATTCTTTGAATTACCTACCTTAGAAAATGTGAATTTTGTGGACTTGTGTTAGTTATCAAACAATTTTGAACGTGGAGTTGAGCAAAAGTCACAAAATAAAATTGAGGCTGTAATTGGTTTCTTGAAGAATATTTCATTTCAGCATAAAATTTGTTACTTTAAATGATTTTGTTGTCAAAGTGTTAAGTTATAAAGTGAAGAGTGAATTTGTTTCGATACACTTCTCAATTTGAAATTTGAGTTTCAATACAAAAGGTTTATTGTGTTGCAGATCTTAATTGATCATTTAAAATTAGTTTCAATTCGTGAACGTTATATAGTGTCGTAGAATTGAATGTTTTAGTAGACTGAGTCAATATGGGGTCATTTTCGAATTTCTCAAATCCTGGGGTCTGAAAAGCTTCGTTTTGGTTCAAAACCGATTTTTTTGCAGAATTTTCAGTATGGGAAAGTGAGGATACTTGATCCCTGGGCAAACTTGATTCCATCGCTATATCTCGAAACAGGAATGTCTTACAGATAACAAATGTTCAAGAAAAAAGTTCCAAATAGAACAAAACAATAATGTTGTTATCTCAAGAAATTTTAAAAATTTTATTTTTCAACTTATCGCTCTTTGTTTGAAAAATTTAACAAAATGTGTTTTTAAGATTTTTTTTATTACTTTCAAACGTTTCACATGAAAAAATATAATAAAAATTTTTGTTCTAAAATGTCAATCGTTAGAGTATGACTTGAATCCCATAATGCCTTATTTTCGAAGCTTTAGGAAACTCTAAGTTTTTCTAAGAAGAAGTTTTCCAAAATGAATGCTTTGGGTTTAACTGATCCCTAGAGTAAAAAATGAAATTTTCTCTCTCTGGATGGATCGTGATCATTGGTTATTATGAAATCACTAATAAATGTCCAACAAATAAAATTTATCCAGTAATTATCTGTTAAAAAAGAATAAAATACTGTATTTATCTAAAAACCAAAAAAGTGCGCCTTTAAGTATGCGATGACTCTAGGGTAGTAGAAAAACCTTCGGAATTCGCTTTATCTGATACTTACAAACTGTGAAATGAGAACTAATATGGCAAACAAAAAGTTAACGGATCTTTAATCTTCGGATTATACTAGATTTTTGCCTAGGCTCAGGGCACCCTGCTTCAAGGATCAAGTCTCTTTTAGTAAAGGATCAAAGTCTCCTGTAATTTAATTAATATCACAACTTTTTAAGCCTCACCAAAATGCTTTTAGCTTATCAACAAGTTCATGTATCGTTCTAACTTTTGGACCATATAAATTCGAAATTACACGCTGTAAAAGAAAATACAAAATGCGGCGAGTTGCAAAATTTTCCCAAAAAGATATGATGAATATAAGAAAAGGGGATCAAGTATCCCCTTTCCACCTTAACGATTACATGAGTGAACTTGAACTTTCATGTCTGTATGGCAATACTGTAAATTTTGTACTGAAAAATCAATTTCATTTTTTTTTCTTCTGTGAAGCCAAGCCTGTAAATGGTTTCTGTGAAACTTTATAAATTCTCTTAAGGGAATTTTCCGCTGAACAACTTTGTCCAAAACCCTTAATTCGTATTTTATTAGGCTTAAAAGTTATTAATTGTTTAAAAGGGGCATGTCAATAGATTCAATTGACATCACTGCTGGGTGCCTAGAGCGGTATTGCATGACTTCTTTGCATAAAACCTTCGCTGTGGCCTCAGCTGTGATGTCAATTGAATTTATAGTTTTTCAATGCCAAAAGACATACCCCTGTTCGACAGCTAATAGCTTTTATGCCTAATAAGATACAAAAATACAGATCTCAACAAAATTGTTCAGCGGAAAATTTTCTTTAGAGAATTTATAAATTGGCACAAATACCATTTACTGGCTCGGTTTCACAGAAGAAACAAAACTGATGTTGATGTTTCAGTACAAAATAATTAATTTTCCCATACCAACCTAAAAGTTTAAATTTACTCATGTGTAAACGTTTCTTCAAAAATCTGCAGAAAATCATGGATGAGTAATGAACCAAAACGAAGTTTTGAAGACCCCAGGGTTTGAGAAATTAAGAAACTACCCTAAATCGTTTCAGTCTAATATCTTGGTCATAGAGTGATATAGGACTAAATAACGCCAGAGTCGAGCAAATTTTCTCACATGTATGTTGACACTATTTTTTTTAACCCAGGTAATTTCACGTAGCTACGGTAAATTATTTTTCTCGATCTAAAAGTTTTCTTTGGAAAAAATCTTAAGGCCCATGGCTTTGATATAACATTTGTACTTGTTCCTAGTTCCGTACCGACCGAAAGCATGCTTATTAGTAAAATTTACTTACATTGAAATTCCTAATTGCAGAAAACTTCAGGTTTCAGCTGTTTAGCTGGGGATGGGAGGGAGGTGTCCTGGCATTCCTACAATAGGTTGTATGAAACTCAATTCCCAGGAAGGGGGAAAACGGCGCTGAGAAACTGAGATATTCTCTCCAAATCCCAGTGACTTGGACTGACCATCAGCACCACTTTTTGGATCGGTATCAACTTCATGAATGTTTTGGCCCCGTTAGCATTGATACGTTGCTGTAGAAAAAACAAAGAAAAACACAAAAATAATGCTTTAAATCATTTTCAATGAATAAATAAATTTTTATGCACATTCCAAAATATTGTGCATATTTTGTTGCAAACGAAGCTGACCAGCGATCTTTTCGAAGTTTTCTCATCCGTATTAAATATCAAATGATGTTTGCGAAATATCCAATTGGCGTAGCAACGTGTTGTCTTGTTTATACTTGGGTCGTAGAAAATATTTAAAATGAATACAAAAGGCTAAATCAAAACTATTCAAGACCTCTGAAGCCTGATCAGGTAATTCAAGAAATAAAGGGCAAAAAGGGTCCGTTATTTCATAGAAGGAAGAGTGAAGGCAGAATGGTGTAGATTAAACATCTTTCTCTTCCGATTCAAATCACTAGGAAAAAAAATAGAATTTGAGGGAATACCTATCATTCGCAGCGGGAAATTCCATAACATTTGTAGTCCACCGCAACACCTTCTTCCGGTCAGATTAGGGCTCAGAGCTGCAGCCTTCGAATGACTCCACCAAGCTCGTTTCTTTCCTTCCTGGCAATCCTAAATAAAATGATATTATTCACAACAGTACATTCAATTAAATAAATATAAATTTTACCTGGTTATTTTATGATGGTGAGAGAGACGTGAACGTGATTATGATGTTGAAGATGTTGACACTTCCCGAACTGGAAAAACGGCACAAATCGCTTCTGAAACCTCCAGATTAACTTCCGCTGGAGCTCCTATCGCTGGAACTGGAATCCGAAAAGCTGCCGCTAGTCATCTCAGTCTTAATCTAGTCATCGGTCTTTTGAGCAGACAGCGCTCAGTTCCGACGATCCAATTGATAGCCAATCCAACCGTAAAGGGAATACAAAAAAGAACAAAGAAAATATGAGTGATCTTAGCGATTTTATTGCTAATAAATAAAAACACAAATGGTGGCTTCGATTTAACCGTTCGAATATTCTGTCTAGGATTACGGTTTATTTATCCCTTAGAGCAAGTTCACTGGTCTTGGGAAAATGTGGTAGACATTTTGACACTTACGGCACATTTTGAAAATTTTGCCATACAAAAACATTTTTAAGATCTGTGGCCTTCTAGTTTTTTTACAACACGTGTTGGATTTTCGCATGCTGTGATGCAAAAATAGCAATATTTTATCACATACGGCTGAAATAGAAACAGTGTTGTAAAAAAATACATCGCCGCAAGATCTTGAAAACAGTTTTGCATGGTAAAATTTTAATAATGTCAAAATTTCTACCACTTTTTCCCAACACCAGTGAACTTGCTCTTAAGAGTAAACGGTTAGATATCAAAAACTTTTGGAAAAATACTAATTTGCAACATATTATCAGCGAACTATTAGTTTACACGAGGACGGGAAAAAATAAATGGAAGTTGTCGCATTTTTTCGTTTTGCCCTTGCTTTACAAAAAAAAAGTCGATGGAAGTCAAACCGAAAATGTACCAAATTCTAACCGCATTTGTTGCTCTTCTTGTAGGAAATTGTTTGTCTGTCGCTTTTATTTTTTTCATGTGTTCCAGTCATCACCCCTCGGAGGTAAGCTTTGATTGTTTGAAAATTTGGAAAAGATGCTTTAAATATAATATTCGAGATCAGGGCGACAAAATATTCCAGAATTTGTGATGAAAATAAGATAACAAAAATGTTATAAAATGTTCCTATGATATTTATGTGGAGTACCAATTATTTTTCCAAATTTGTACTCACCCGTCCTTCTTTTTCCCATCGAAAGTCCTACTTTGCTGTATTTCATTCTGGTAAGCCAACGCGTACGGAGCCCCCTATCTCAGTTAGCATGCGACCAAAGCATCCACCGGGGTTGGGAACCCGATCTTCGCTAAGGTTTTTCGCACCCCAGCCAGCACCACGGGGAGGTTGAGAATCGGAGTTGTAAGATAAGAGGTGATATGACCACTACCCGAAAATTGGGTGTATGGGGTCTCGAGTTGCACATTATCTACCATTCGCCAGCCATTTTTGTAACATAAACTATGTTACAAGGGAAAACAGCGCCACTACCCAAATCAGTCCAGTAGTCAACCAATCGATCAATCCTCCTTAAAAAGGTCTGCCTCTTCTTGGCTGCCAGGCTGGCTCTGCAAAAAAAAAAGTAAATGAATAATGAAAACTACACGGACTGCAAAAGTTCGTACCAAGAAGAAGTTGTGGATTACGAGGGACCGATCAACAGTTTCTGGACAGACTCGGCTCCTCCTATCACTCAATATAACACCCGCTCGGCTGAAGTTGTGCTCGCTGTTAAAGCTCGAAGCGGGTATTGTGAGGATACGTTTTGCTAGGGAGGCCAGTGTCGGAAAAAGGCAGGCATGTTGCTTCCACCAAGCCAACAGTGTTTCGGGTGCGTCGTCAATCCTTTGACGGGTTTCCAGGTACAGTTTCAGCTCTTCCTCAGGCGCAAGATAAACACTACTGCTACTACATTCATCCCACAGCCCAAACCGACTTCTTTTAGAAGTGGGAGAGTTAGGCTCCGACTCCGACTCTGGCACCGGCTCCGACTCCGGCTCCGACTCCGGCTCCGGCAATGGCTCCGGCTCCGGCTCCGGCTCCGGCTCCGGCTCTGAAAAGAATGCAAAAATAGGAGGTACGTTTTGTGATTTAGTAGACTATAATATTTCAATTGCACTGCGGCGAGGTAAATTCTAAGGTAGAAATTTTAAGACTTTGTGAAATATTTAGCTGCACCCACAAACCAGACTCTACTCCAATAATGAACTTCCTTGGATGTGGAATTATCGGTATAGGATTATGAATATGAATAATTATTTTAGTTGGTCTTACCTTCAGAGCGACGGATATCTTCCATCCTTGAAAGGACCAAGGAATGTGCATGTTGCCTCTCTTGGGGTTCACATCTGACCAATGATCGAATGTTCGGACAAAGTACAGCGCCGATGTAGTGTTCTTCGCGGAGAAGTAGCCTCTCTTTCAGTCGTCGTGTGGCCTCTTCCTTGACAGCAGAGATTTCCTGAAAATTAAAAAAACAATAGTGTTGAAATTTTTTATTGTAATTTTTGAGATTAAAGTTATCATGCACACCTCGTTGTCGCCTTCCATCGGTTGACATTTTTCCAGAAGATCGTAGAACTTCACCACGACGAACTGAATGGTTGGAACCATCTTGGCTTGAATATTCCCGGAAACCTCCTTGAATTCAACCAAGACTTGAACTAATGCTTCCATTAGTTGTTCGTCCCAACCATCCAACATCTGCTGCTCACCGTTCTGGCGAAGAACATCCGCAATCGGTGGAAAAACGTCGACGACATCCAGTAGCATATCCACATCTGAATCCCAGCGGACTTCGATCTTAGCTTTCGCAGTTGGAGGCAACAAACTGGAAAAGCCTGTCCGGTTCAAGTAGGCCACAGCGTTTCTCGCTACTTGCAGGCATGCCAAGATCGATGGAGCATGGTCTCTCAAAAAATTGCCATCTAATGCATGGATCAAAACTGAGGCCAGATTATTGGCCATGCAGGACAAACGGTTTCGATCGGCAAATGCATCGGCAATGTTTGAGCGCTGGTCCGTTACGTGGGTCACATCGGCAATGTCCTCTTGGGAAATCTGGAGTTTTTCAAGTGCAGCATTTGAAAAACTCCTAACATTGGCCGCGGTTTCGGATTGGTCCGCTGGGAAGTTAGTCGTGAATAGTACCAGCGATTTGAGCTCGAACTCATCCGTGATGTATAGGGCTGTAGTTGTGAGGTACGCTGTTCCCGAATACTGATCCGACCACAGATCAGCATCGAAAGCACAGCGTTTTGCTCGCAAAGCCTCCTTCACTTCTGGCAACTGTTCGGCTCTGACCTTCTCAGCAACCTTGCACCGTTTCCTTGAAACGCTCGATGGGTCTGGCAGGACACTTTCGACGTCCACATTCCCATACCTCGCACCAACTTGGATGAGCTGCTGCGCCAAGTTCTTGAAACCTGGTCCATTTAGCGCGCTAAATGAACACAGATCCAAGGCTTCCCATTTCACGAAAGCGTCCGTGATCTGGTCCTTGACGCGCTGTGGTACGTCTCTGGGACGTGAGGTTCGGGTTCCTCTGGTTCGAGTTGGTGCCTGTCGCGGTGGTGCTGGAGCAGGTGTAGCTGGTTGGCCACTTGACTCGCCTTCCGGAGTTCTCTCGACTCCCCCTTCTACTCCAGGCTCGCCTCCAGAAGCTGGAGCGTTGGAAGAAGAGTTGGCCTCGCCTGCCCTGCAACTGACGTAGTGGCGATTAAGGTTCGACGTGCTGTTTCCCCTGCCGAACCGGAAAAGCGTTTGGCAGTTCACGCACTGCACAAACCCGACACTCTCCCTCGTGGTGCTTAAACACACGATCCTAAAAATCGTCCATGCTCCGCATGATCGGACCCCTTCCTTTGCGCATAGGATGTACTCTCCTGAGCACACCCGAGAGCGAACCGTAGCGATGTCAAGGACGGAGTTTGCCATTTTAGGTGGGTTGGTGGTTTGAGTGAAACGCTAAGTAGAAAGAGAGATTTGTTTTTGGTAAACTCAACTAATAAATTCAAATTATGAAAATAATGTTTCTAACTTTGTTTTCTGGATCATCAATAATAATTTTTTCATTGTGTTAAAAAGATGGTTCAATATTAAAATTTAACAAATTAAGATGTTCTTAAACATCTTTAATAAATATAAACATAAAGTTTGATATTTAACCATACCCAAAAATGAACAAATTGGTGTTACCAAGAAAAAAATATAACTGAGAAAAATACAGAGATATACATACATTGGATTGAGATGAAAATTTGCACACGGGAGATTTAAGGAACGAGAAATTGGTTCCAATCATAAATTTTTGAGGCAGGGGTCGTCCATATTACCTAATCACTGTTTTAGCGATATTTACGTTTTTGGCTTTCTTACAGAAAGGCATAGCGAACGGTCAGTTGGGGATATCACTATTTAAGCGTCAAAGACCCCACTTTATATATACAAATCGACTCAGCTCGACGAGTTACGATGATGTCCGTGAATTTGTATGTTCCATTGAAACGTTCTTACCACATTAACTCCTATTCCAGGTATCACGATTTTGATGAATTTAGTATCAAAAAATTCGATTTTTTTTTCCTGTAGGTCATATCGCAAAACCAAAAAAAAAAACAAAATTGTTTAAAATTTGTCTATTCCATAGTAAATATCATGCTTATGTCGGCTCCAAAAAAGGAAGCCATTTGCTCAGCAGCAGTAGCCAGCAATCGCTAAATTAATTATGGGGCCGATCGAAAATTTGACAAAAAATTCATACATCAGCACAGAATCGATCCCACGCCATCTAACATGAGAGTTGAGGAGGTTAACCCCTTGACCACTAGTGAGCGTCGAGAAATGAGACTCTCAAACTTAAACAGTTTGAAATATTTTTATAGTAAATGAACTCCTTGAATATCAGTTCGCTTATTCTCTAAAAAACGCACTGGCCTCCTTTTTTAATATTGAGTTTAGTAATTTTTGCTATCGATTTTCTTTAATTTTAATCTTTTTTTAGATTAATAATATATAATTAAGAAATAAGGAATCCATTATTGTGTCATTTATTTCCAAAGATAATTGACACTCTGTAAGAAAGCCTCCAATCCACTGAGAAGTGTATTAAATCGGGTTTTTTTTAATGGAAATGGATGAAAATTGACACAGAGAAGTTTTCATGGAGGGATAATCGATTTCAGGTATCAAATTTTGTGTAAGGGGTCTGCAAAAGGGGTCGTCCATATTACCTCATCACTGTTCATTGTTTATTTTGCAATATCGACGTTATTAAATTGAGATGAAGAATTGGCACACGGGAGTTTTTAGAAACGAACAATTGATTCCAATTATACAACTTCAGGGAAGGGGTCGTCAATATAATCTGTTCCCTGTTTTTAATTGCATTAAGATGAAAATCGGCACACGGAAGTTTAGGAATCAAATTTGCACATGAGTGTTTTGGAGGATGGACATTTGATTCCAGGTATCAGATTTTGTGCAAGGGGTTGGCAAAAGGGGTCGTCCATATTGAATGTTCACTGCTTTTGTGATACTGACGTTATTCTTAATTGCATTTCAATGAAAATTCACGCATGCGGCTTTTACAAGCCGGGCAGCCTTATTCAGGTGTCAAATTTTGTATATCGAGCCGGTCAAAGGGGTCGTCCATATTCCCTAATCACTGTTTTTGCGATTTTGACAATATTATTTACTAGATTTAGATAAAAATTGTAACCCAGGAAGTTTAAGCGACGTTCAATTGATTTCGGGTTTCAAATTTGGTGTAAAGGGTCAGCAAAAGGTGTTGTCCATATTTACTGTTTATGGTTTTAAGATATTGACATTTTTATGCATCGGATTGGGATTTAAAATACCACATCAGGATTTTAAGAGACGGAGAATTAAATGGATGTAAAAATAAGCACACGGGGTTTATTTTTAGGTAAGACGTATCGATCCGTATAGTGGAATTATGAGTTAGAAGTCAATGCATAGGATCGAGAGAGCGCCGATGTGGTCTAGCGGATAGACTGGCGCGAGTCTGGTTTTGGTATGCCAGGCCTACTGGGTTCGATTCCCGGTAACGGCAAGAAAACTTTTAGGTTCGAATCCCATAAGTAGCCGACAGGTAAGATGTGTTTCCTCTTATAACTGACTATATGATAAGAATGTTCAATCAGTTGCCAGCTGGCCAGGTATATACACGGATGTCGGAGTACCTGCAAGTGAACTAGCCCACCTGATTGACTTGATCTTCCAAAATAAACTTACATCAACACAATAAATTCACTTCATAACAGTTCATACGAAGCCATGGGGTCCGGATACGGTGTACGCATTGCATTGGAAATTTGTCGAACTTAATAATCTAAAGAATGCATGTGAGCACATAATTAGGCAGGAACTACGGTGAATCCGTGCACCCATGGTGGATAACAAACAAACATACATACATACATACATACTCAATGCATACGATCGATGAGAAATATTTGTGCACAGTTATTTATTGAGAATTGTTGGTATAGATTTTCGGATAGTCATGTAACGAAAAAGCGTCATTTTCATGAACCAGCTTAAGTTTTCGCGACATTTTCGTTGAATTTAAACGGTAAACGTTCAAATTGGAGAATGGGTTTTGGAAAGAAACTGATACGTTGTTAATGTGATGGTTTTCTATTTTTTTTAAAAAGAATGCTCTTACTGAAAAGTTATTGTTTATTCAGTGTAAGGAATATCATAAAGGGTGATACGGTCAAAATTTTGTCAAGGGAAAACGCGTGTAAATTGGTGAAATCCTTTATTTAAAAAATCAAATTAAATTTCTTTTTCAAGTTTAATTAGTATAAAATTCAGGAAAAATATTCAGGTAGGCTTCCGCTTTTCCAAATCCGAATTGCCGGGCCTAACGCTTCACCACTGCCATCAGATTTTGTACAGCCACCTTATCCACCTTCTTCGCCGCAGAAAGCCAGGTTGTCTTGAACTGCTGCTCGTCCTTACCAGTTTTTTGGTCTTCTTTAGGTTCCGCATGACAATAGCCCAGTATTTCTCAATTGGGCGGAGCTCTGGCGTATTGGGAGGGTTCTTGTCCTTGGGAACCACCTGCACGTTGTTGGCGGCGTACCACTCCATGACCTTTTTACCGTAATGGCAAGATGCCAAATCCAGCCAAAACAGTACGGAACAACCGTGTTTCTTCAGGAAAAGCAGCAGACGTTTATTCAAACACTCTTTCACGTAAATTTCTTAGTTGACAGTCCCGGAAGCTATAAAAATGCTGCTTTTCAAGCCACAGGTACAGATGGCTTGCCAAACCAGATATTTGTTCGTGAACTTTGACACTTTCATGTGCTTGAAAATATCTGCTACCTTTCTCCTTCCTTTTGCCGTATAAAACTCCTGTCCCGGATGCTGCTTGTAGTCGGCTTTGACGTAGGTTTCGTCGTCCATTACCACGCAGTCAAACTTCGTCAGCATCGTCGTGTACAGCCTCCGGGATCGCGTCGATAGTGTAAGTCGATAGTCCGGCTCGTTTTTTGGCTCGATGCACGGTTGTAGACGATATACCCAGCTTATTTGTCGGCATCTCGGAGAGAAAGGTTAGGGTTTCGCTTGAAACTAACGGCAACTCTCTTTGTCGTCTCAGCGGCTTCCGATTTTCGATTTCCCCCCGATCCAGACTTCCTGGCTATCGACAAACGTTCCCCAAACACTTTAATTACATTTGTAACGATTTATTTGGCGACTTTTAGCGATTTTGCCAGCTTTGCGTGCGAGTAGCTCGGATTTGCGAGTAAAATTTTGATACGCTGCTATTCTTCTTTGGACGGCATTTTGACAACTGAAGAGTGAATTCCAAAAACAAAATAGGAGTAACATTCTACACACACACACACACACACACACACACACACACACACACACACACACACACACACACACACACACACACACACACACACACACACACACACACACACACACACACACACACACACCTTCAAAATGAGGAGTGTTCAGGTTTTTTAAATGCAAAATTGAAAGAAATACGTTAAGTTGATATTGACCAAATTTTGACCGTATCACCCTTTACTTTGTTTGAAAAGCATAATCTTATTTTATCACATTTTTGTAATTGCTGGCGAAACGAAGCTCGTCAGTTTGTTTAGGAATTCAAAGTAATTTAGTTTCTATCGTTACAAGAAACATATGAAATATAATAATAAAATGTTTAATAACCTGTTGATATTTTTTTTTTTGTTTCGATTATAGTCGTTTTACCATCTTTATGGCATTCGCGACTTTATATCAACGTTGCAGTTGGCGGACAGTTATTGAAAAACTTATCCGGTACAACTGTGTTCGATGTTTTCTCTTGGGCTCGAACTCGTGGATATCGGCTCAGGAAGCAACTGTCTTGCCAACTGAGCTATATCACAAGCCACTGTTGATAAACGTTTACTCAGAAAGCAACTAATTTCTTTATAAAAATTGCTGAAAACGATTTTTTGCAGCAAAATGAATCGCTTCCAGTTCACAAAGTATGTTTTCTTCAGAGGAGGATAGAATCATACTTACCACATCGGAAAAACATCGATTATGTGCTTGTGCATAACTGTCCCGTTAGGGCAAAAATTATTGCTTCTAGGAAAAATCCCAAGGTTTCCAAAAAAGTTTCTTCTCCTCCTTCCTCTTTTTCGTCTTCACACGTTAGGCCGGCAAACAATCTGCCTGTTCGCGGTCAGCCTTGGCCTACATTGGAATCACAACTTGGTAATGCTCGAAGTGATTTTAATGTTACCTGCGCTGATTCTGCGCCACATACCTACTCGTTATTTAACGTTCTCAAAGGTGGTTGAAAATGGGTTGCCTTCTTCAGGTTTATCAAATAAAAATAGGAAAAACCAAGTCTTTACGTTCATGTGAAGGCTTGGGAAAGTCCCCAAAATTCAAATTCAAATACCTGTAATTCTCCTTCATTTTCTGATCCTAACAATTTTGTTGATTTGGGTGAGATTACTGAGGAAAAATTAAAAATTTTTCATCAAAATTTAATGGAAATGGTCCAACTTATGTTGAAAGCAAATTCAATGTTTGAAGCTTTTCAAACTTCTTTTAATTATGCTAACAAAATTATTATGACTTTACGGTGTTTAAATATTATGAATTGGAACGCCAGATCTTTGCTGTCTAACCAAGATGACATAGAAAACATACATATTGCTGCCACCACTGAAACTTTTTTAAAGCCGGACAATAACTTGAAAAGCAATGCTTTCTTTAAAATTTTGCAAAATGATCGACTTGATCGACAAGGTGGGGGTGAAGCTATTGTCATCAATAGTCGTCTCAAATTTAGACTTCTTCCTTATTTCAATACAAAAGTCTTAGAAACAATTGGAATTGAATTAGAAACTTCTATGGGAAAAATTATAATTGTTGCCGCATACTAGCGGTGAACAGAAAAATAAAATCTAAATTTTTTATTATTGGTGACTTTAATGCAAAACACCGATCTTGGAATAATATTTCATCAAATTCGAATATTTTACTAAATGACTGCTCTGGAGGTTATTACACTGTTGAATATCCTAATGGGCATACTTGTTTTTCTTCAATTAGAAATCCTTCCACAATTGATTTGGTTCTAACGGATTTAGGCGAGCATTGCAGTCAATTAGTTACTCATGCGGACCTCGATTCAGACCACCTTCCAGTAACTTTTTCTTTATCCCAAAGTCCCATTGAAAACCCTTTAAAATCAACTTTTAACTTTCAAAAAGCTGACTGGGAGCGGTATAGGAATTTTATTGAACGTAATTTAGATGTGAACGTTCCACTGAATTCAATGGAAGATATAGATTTGGCTGTAGAAAATTTGACATTTTCAATAGTCAATGCTAAAGCCGCTTCAATACCCAAAGTTAACCCTAAAACCCTCTTCAAAGCCATTTTGGAAATTAACTAAAATTCTGAAAAAGACTCCGAGGCCAATTCCTACTTTGAAAGATGGAGATAAACTTCTTTTAACTAACGCAGAAAAAGCTCAAAAATTTGCCCAACAGTTTGAGTCTGCTCATGATTTTAATTTAAACGTTGTAAGTCCAATTGATTCTCAAATTTCCCTACAATTTGATGATATTCTTTCAAAACAAAATGTCTTTGAAAGTTCTTGTGAAACAAATATTGATGAACTTAAATTGATTTTCAAAAAATTTAAAAATATGAAAGCTCCGGGGGAAGATAGGATTTCCTATATTCTTATTAAAAAGTTGCCTGAAAGCACTTTAAATTTTAAATTCAAAAATCATCAATAAATGTTTTCACTTGGCTTATTTTCCCAATAAATGGAAAAATGCCAAGGTAACTCCAATTTTGAAACCTGGAAAAAGTGCTTCAGAGCCTTCAAGTTATCGACCTATTAGTTTGCTTCCTTTCTTAAGTAAACTATTTGGGAGAGTTATTTTGAATAGAATGATGATCCACATTAATCAGAATTCTATTTTCCCTGATGAACAATTTGGTTTTCGTCATGAACATTCTACTACACATCAACTTTTGAGTGTAACTCTTATGATTAACGCTAGCAAATCTGAAGGTTATTCAACTGGTGTTGCTCTTCTAGATATTGAAAAAGCTTTTGACAGCGTTTGGCACAAAGGTTTAGTAGCTTAATTAGCTCGATTTGATTTTCCTGTATATCTCACCAAAATTATTCAAAATTACTTTACTAGCCGAACTTTGCAAGCAAGCTATCAAAATTCATGATCTGCATGGAAACCCATTAGAGCTGGTGACCCTCAGGACAGTATACTTGGGCCAATTTTATATAATTTTTAACTTGTGATCTTCCTGATGTTTTAGAAGGAAAAGGCAGAAGATTATTTGCTGACGACACTTTGATTTCAGCCAAAGGTAGGAATTTTCGCGTGGTACGCAGTAGATTGCAACAAAATTTAAATTCCTTTTTGAGTTACTTGAAAATGTGGAAAATTTCTCCTAACGCTTCCAAAACTCAACTTATTTTGTTTCCGCATAAGCCAAGAGCTCAATTTTCAAAACCTAATGAAAATCATTCCATAACTTTTAATGGGGTTTCATTAGAATGGTCTGATCACGTGAAGTACTTGGGACTCACACTTGATCGAAATCTTACTTTTAAAAATCACATTGAAGATATTCAATCTAAATGTAATAAATACACTAAATCTCTTTATTCTCTCATCAACAGGAAATCCCGACTTTGCCTGAAGAATAACAAGCAGGTGTGCCGGCCTGCGATAATGTATGCAGTTCCGATTTGGTCTAGCTGCTGCGCGACGAGGAAAAAAGCCATCCAGAGGATTCAGAACAAGGTTCTGAAAATGATTTTGCGGCTTCCACCTTGGCACAGCACCGAAGATCTTCATCGGATTGCGGGCATTGAATCGATCGAAGAGATGGCCAACAAAATCATCTCTTACTTCAGAGGCAAATCGATGCAGTCTTCCATCGCAGAGATTCGCTCTCTCTACAATTAGTTTAATTTTAGGATAGCTTTAGTTTTTAGTTTAAAATATTTTTTTTTCACTACAGGATGAATAAAAATGCTTGATTGTGCTCAGCAAATTTAAGTCGAATAAATAAATTTTAGTGATTATTAAACTATAGGGCTCTGAAAGTTCATTATTGAACTGAACACTTAATTTAATGTATTAATGTAATATAAATGTAATGATGAATTGGTACTAATAAAGATATATTAAAAAAAAAAAAAAACTTATTTTAATTGATGATACGGAGATATCAGCAAAAGCTATCCAAGAGGCGACTGTGACTGAAACAAGGGAGATATGCTGTAACAGTTGCACATCTAAGAAGTCAGGTATTTATGCTCTAAAAAAATTATTTATTGAGAATGAATGGAGATCTGAAAATCTTAACCAAATTCTGTATTTTGATTGGAGCTGGCACACATGAACATTTTGGTTAACCAGGGTTCTAGCTTATCATTCCCGTTCAACTAAGAGAAAAAATGTGAGTATTGGCTAACGATGATCAGTCTAGTATAAAACGTTGGTTGAGAGACCACTATTGGTGGCCTTTTGTACGTTAAGAAGCTTAAAGTTTATGAAAAATGTACGGAGGCTGTCATTTAGTTCAGGATTAAGACCGGTTCGAACTCATGGAACGTAGATTTCAAACTTCTCATCTATGGATATTTGAACGACAGATCATAATCATAGCAGGAAATATTGTCAAGAAAGTATACAAAAAAAAATAATTCGGTATTCAAGCGAAGGCCGTCACGATCACTTACAAAAAAAAGTTAAATGGGATACTTTTTGAACAATTTCATACAAAGGGATTCATTTGAATCCAAAATCGAATGGAGAGGTGGAAAGGTATGGCAAGCCGAATTAATTGCTGAAACTGGAATTCATCCAGAAATGCATACCACTCCTGAATGGAGAAATTTCGAAGAAACTGCTACGAAATTGGAAAAAACTGAGTTTTAAATTAAAGGAAACGGAAAGATCTTGAAACAATGTCTTTATAGATTGACTCCTGAGACAAAGGAAAGGAAAGAGAATACTGAAAACCTAGTGCTAAGGCAGTTTATATTGAGGCTGGTGGTACAATGCCCATGCGTATTCTACCTGTAGTGAATAAACTTAGAATGAAGTTCTACCCAGAGAAATTAATAGTTAGAGAGCACAACGGTTCAGTATGTAGAGTCAAATCCATTGAAACAGATGGATCACACATTCAGGGGCTGCGTAGAAAATATATTATATTTCAGATGAGTAACAGAATCAACAGTGAACACCAAAACCTTCATAAAAAATAATCTTTCCAGCCGAGATGATTAACGTGATCACTATCTCAACAATGTCACCTTAAAAGTAATGAAAAAAGAAATTATCAAACATCACATCTCTGTATTATAAATGTAAAATGCAAGTTCATATTGGCGTTTAGTTTTAAGTGAATGACTGTTACATACCATAATATTAATGCTTTATTTATTTCAAGGAAAGGGAGATGTGGTGATGCGATAATTCTGCAGCATACTGTAAGTACTATGTTATATACTAATACTACTCCGAACCCCCACGAGCGATTACGACAAGCTCGCTAGCAACGTGGGTTAACTGTCTCGAGCATTCTATTGTAG